>NW_020450588.1:465255-571811 GCF_003343035.1 Apteryx rowi
GGGTCGGGCGCGCGCGGCGGCCGTTGGCGGCCGTTGGTCCCCGGCGCGGCCCCCCGCGGCTGTGGTGGCGCTGCGGTGTGCCCGCGGGAGCGGCTGGCTGAGCGCGGGGAAGATGCCCTCCCTCGGCCGCTTCGATAGCTGGGAGGGGTCGGTGCGCGCCCGGAGCTGTCGTTCCGCGAGTGACGCGGTTCCACGAGCCGGGATCTGCTCGTAGTTCGGCAATTGCATCAAATTGTTTGTCCCGTCCGGGAGTTACGCTGGGTCTAAGGAGTGCTTAGTGCTGAGAATTAGTTTTAGGGGGAGCTTCCCCTAGATTTAGTTCATAGTTAAGAAATCACGCGTGTGTAATTCCTGATGTGGGGCAAGAAACAAGTAATAGTGAAGCTCATACTGTAAACTGCTGTAACAGCAGGTAAGTCAAGAATTTAAAATCTCATTTTTTGGAAGATACGGTATCAGACATCAGGTACTCGGCTAGTTTCTAAATCAACTGGGATACCTAAGGTGCATGGGGACAGGATAAGCACTAGTTACTTATACAGTTAGGATCAAAGTGCTGAGGTGGGTATTCCTCCTATAATAGAATCTGAGTTCAGATACTGCATGTCTCAAATAAAAGTACCTTTGCGTTTAAGAAATCTGCTTTTTTTTCTTCTCCTGTAACTAACCATTCAGAGAGAAGATTCAGTGTATCAATGCCTGTCTGTATTAGAAAGGCAATGTAGCATTAGTAGTGGGGATCTTTGCTGGAAATAGAAAAAGGCATTTGAAACATCAGGTCTGGGTGGAGGTCAGAGAACTGTTCTACTTTTTTGAAATTTATACCTTTATTCTATCTTCTAACATCAAATTTCAGAGAAAACATTTTGAATATGAGAATCTTTAGTATATGGCAGTGATTTTTTGGTAAGAGGGTAGATTGAAAGGGGTACACGCATAGTTGCTTTTTTCTTTTAGTTAGAAGGAAGTTTGGAAGGCGGAGTGGGCAACCTAAGCTCAGTCTGTGGTTTCTGTTGTCCAGATCGATGACAAGGAGTTTGACATTCCTCAAGTTGATACCCCGCCAACGTTGGAAAGCATCTTAAATGAGGTGAGTGGCCTATCGGAGATGCAGCCAGCTCCATCGCAGGGATGGTCTAAGAGGAGGCAGCATGTGCTCTATTGGCTGTTCTTGATTTTTTTCTGAGAAGTGAAGTTGCATAACTTCAGACATTAGCTTCAGGAAATCATGACAAAGTGTGCGTTCAGTGGAATAATTGCTATACAGTGTGCAATACTGAATTTTGGTTTTCAGTCAAAATATCTGTGGCTGAAACATAAAGGGCTTCTATCAAATTTAAGCGAGTTCAGCTTTGGGTTTGGGTAGTCACCTGAAGACTGCATTGTATTAAAGGTCAGTGTTGTCAAACAACATTGTTCTTTTTAGCTAGCAATAAATACAAAGAACTCTGGGCAATTTCTAAGGTGTGGGAAGAGGCAAGAACTAGACAGTTCACAGCTCTGTTTATATTGTCTGTTTCACATATGTGGCAAAAGTAACTTGCTGTCCCAAAGTTTGATGCTGCCAGTACTATCTTCTAGGGGAGAACTGAATTTCAGTCTCACTTATACCCAGTTTGATGCCTGCTTTACAATYGCTGGGTAAGTTCATGATCTTAGGAAGAAAAAGAGGGAAGACAGCAAAGTAGAGACAAACTCCAAAAAAACAGACTTTAGCAAGCTGAGGGAATTGGTGGTTGGACTTACTGGGAAGCCAGTATAAATAGAAAAGGAGTTTGGGAGAGGTGGCAGTTCCTTTAAAAAGCTGTATTAAAGATACAGATATAAAGCATCCCAAACAGTTAGATATAGTCTAGAAACTAGTGGAATAGTCATCAGTGGTTTATTGCCCAAGTAAAAGAGGTTGTGGAAAGCTAAGGTATGTGGGTATGTCCTCCTTCTGGTGCCCTGCCTGGAGGTAGAGTGAACTTACTAAATTTGGGTGGTACCAAACTGGGAGGAGATGCAACCACATCCACCTTAGAGGACAGGTGTAGAATCCTGGAAGTCTTAAACTGGAGAGTCAATCTGAAGAAAACGCAGTTCAGTGCAGACAAATACTTACTCTAGTCTTACTCCAGTGCTATTCATCTTGGTGACCACAGGATGGGAATGACTGACTAAACATCTTCTGAAAAGGTATAATAAGAGTAGATCATATCTGGGGAAGGAAGATTGATTGAATAACTTTCCTTTCAATGCACTTCTGTGATTATTGTGAATTGTAGATTCTCTATAGCAGCAGTTCAGTGAAATAATAAATAGTTCTGTTCTTGTATTTGAGAATACATCATTGTCCTCCCCTTCTTGATTATTCTGTTTTATTGATAGACTTTTGCTAACGTTTCAGTTAGGGTGCTGGATAATGTGAATGTTTAGCAAGTTGTGGTGATTCTCTTCCTTCAGACTGATGATGAAGAAGAGTCTTTTGTTTTGGAGGATCCCTTTCTCTTGAACATTGATAACACGGATAC
This sequence comes from Apteryx rowi, assembly GCF_003343035.1. Taxonomy (NCBI): domain Eukaryota; kingdom Metazoa; phylum Chordata; class Aves; order Apterygiformes; family Apterygidae; genus Apteryx; species Apteryx rowi. The sequence continues at coordinate 467,769 of NW_020450588.1, forward strand.
GCACTCCTATGACACATCTTCTGTAGCAAGCTCTGACAGTGGGGACCGGACACACCTGAAAAGGTACTACTGGTAGTACTGATAACCTGGGAGGCTAGATGATTTCTGAAGGAACACTCTTGATATAGGTTAAAAAGGAATTCTCCTATTTTGAGTGGGTAGAAGGCCCATCCTAAGCTAAGAACAGTTGAAACTCCTGTTAAGGCAACCTTCTGCTCCCTCCTGCCTGAGCTTTCCTCTGAGCATGCAGTCTGTCCGTCACCTGGGCAGGAATGCTCTCGCTGTGCACATGGATTTTGTCTCCTGCTGTTATATCACAGCGCAGGAGTTCAAGGGGGTTCTGCGAGGACTTCAGTGAAGCTGTTTTTGACAGAACAGTGTTATTTCTGCAGGATCGAGTAGACAGAGATGGGATTCATTTTGGCACAGAAAGCTAGCCTGCTTGAGCAAAAAGTGCCTTTTATGGGGAAGGATTATTAAAGTTTCTCTGATTTTTAATGGAATCTTTAAACTTGAACCAGGTTGGCTTTAAGAAAATCTTTTAAAGATGTATCTGATGACTTCCAGAGTCTGCAAGCAGTTGATAGTGTTTTTAAAAGGCACGTGAATTGCTGTTGCTCCTGTAAATGGAATTTGAATCTTGTCATCTAAAAGCAGCCTGGAATGTGATAGTTAGCCACAATGCTGCTGACTCGTCTCATTAGTTCTTCAAATTATGGCCTGATCCTACCCTCTGAGCACTCCCATGGCCACCTTATGTTCTATAAGTGCTAGGTGGCCTTTGACATCTCTTAAGCGGCAATTGTTCTGTCATGAGGAATTGCACAGCGTGTAACACACTCTACGTGTGGCAGTGTACGTTGGCATGTGGTGGCGTACTGACCCACTGTCCTTTCTTTTTCAAATCAGATGGTTTATATTGAACAAAATGTAACCTGGAGTCACTGGAGTATTTTCCAGGCTTTCACACAGAGGGGTCAGAGAAACCAGGAAGTATTATTGTCATGTTTGGGTGAAGCTAGTTGCAGTGTTTATGGGTGCTTGGCCATAATACAAGCTGTGAACAACATGTTTTTGCAGCCTATATGTGAAGCACATACTTGTGTGCCTCTCGAGATAGGAACCAAATGATTATCTCTGTTAGTTTTGCAAATTTGGCTTTCTAGTGCTGTGTACTTGGCTACAAAATTGCAGTTTCCCTATGAAATTTCCCTCTACTGTGTCTGTGCTACAATATACCAAATATTCTTTAAAAAAGTAACTGTCCCCCGGACGCTAGTTCCTTTTTAAAGACATTTTCCCCATAAACAGAAGGATTTACCTTTCGTATCAAATCAGCTGTGTTTTAATTAAATGTTATTCTTAAGCAGATGTCTGCAGTTTTCCCAGTGGTCTGTATTCTGCTAATGAGCCATGTTCGATTGCATGTTTTCCTTAGACTTCCACCTATAAAGACTGAAACTTCCTGACTTGCTGGAAGGTGAATTAATGAGCAAAAGTATTGCTTTCAGACTTTATTAATAAACTCTAAGGTTTGCAGATACACGTTTGAAATTGTCAAATTTGTTTGAAGGACTGGGTCGTTCCCCCCCCCCCCCAAATAATGAGTTTCAAACAAAATTTATGCAGGCACGGTGATGCACAGCAGACTTTGCTAATAATTTCATGTCCCCTTGACCCCTGTGCATGTGGGCCTCAGGCAGAAGAATAGAAGCTGTGTGGGTTATATGGGTGCATGCGGAATTTACCTTCGGGTTTAGCTGTGGTTTAAACAAGGTTCTAAACTTTTATTCTGCTGTAATGTGTCTGGTTTATCTTCTTTCCTTAGAAAGAAAAAACTCCCTGATTCTCTCTCTATCCATGGATCAGTTATACGGCTCTCACTTCTGAAAGGAATTTCTGCCCAAATAGCGTCTGCAGCAGTAAGTGTCTCTTTCTCCCGGTCACGTTCATTAAGTAAAATCTATATGTGTTCTCGTGTGGAGGTGTGTGTGCGATCTCCCTCCCCCCACTATTAGTTCTGGTTCATACTAGCGCGTTCAGTGCATAACCTACTCCTAGTAATCTCTAACCAGCAGTGAGTCAAGTGTTAGCTGGCTTCCTGCAGCAGTTAAATATCATTAAACCTGGTGGGAAACATTAATATAAAATAACAACGGTGCTGTTGGTCTGCTTGCTTAAAGATGCTGGAAACAAGTTTATCTAATGCCTGCATGAAGTATAGAACAAATCCATCTTTCCGAGCTCAGTGAGGACCATGCTTGCACAGGCCTGGGTCTGACTGACACGGAATGAGAACGGAATAGAGCCTGTCTGTAGATTGTACTGCYGGGGGGAAACTGACTGTCTGAGGTCAGAGTTCAGGTGATGATTTCTAAAGCATGTGATTTCCAAAGTATGCAAGGCACGTTTGTTAAAATAAAATGGAAATAAGTTATCTGCGAGTGTTTCTGTGATGATTATGTACCCACAGTCTGAAAGTCAGTGTGCTGCAGCTAGTTGTTAATTGTGGTGTTGGAGGTATGGGTGAGCCACCGGAATGGGAAGCTAATGAGGTATGCTGGAGAGGGGAGGAGAGGAAAGCAGTTGTGTGTTGGATGTCTGTGCTGTGTACAGTGAACAGTGAGGACTGTTATTAATTCTCCATTTCTGTGCACTTTCTCATCTCATCTGGGTGTTTCTAGTCAGCGGTTCCCTCTGCACTTTCTGTTCCTGGTGGGACTGTTAAAAGGCAACTTGTGTTGATTTTTTTGCATGTTGTAGCTCTAATAATTAGAGACATGCATAAAGCTGGGAGCTCTGCCTCTCTTCTCATAACTTGTCCTGTCTTTCTAGGACAAAGTGGATGCTGGCTTGCCCACTGCAATAGTAAGTATTCAGATAATTTTCAAGTATCATATAGTTAGTCTTCATATAAGTATGTTTAAACTTGTTTAAACAGTAATTTAATACAGCTGATAAATGCATCTCCCTTCTTGTCCTTGCTAATAATTTTCAGTTATGAAGGGTGGGAGAAGCAGCATGAAAAATCTGGTTTCTGGGGGCAGTGAAGATAGTTATATCTATAACCTTCTAAATCTTCCACTTCTGGCAAACTTTGGGTGAGTGTACTGAGAGAGTTTAAATGGTGGATTTGTGACAGATATTTCTAAACTTTGAATCTTTCTGCATGACTTTTTAAGGCAGCATCAAATCTGATAGCAGTGGGGACTTCCCATGGATTAGCACTAATTTTTGGTAAGTAAAATTAAAGCTTAAAAAAACCCTAAAATAAACTAAAAAACCCTAAAAGAACTAAAAAAACTAAAGAGCGAGCTTCAGGGTGGGTTTTTAAAATATTCTGTTTGCACTAAATGTGATTTTGTTTCAGTAAAAAATTAAATGCAAATAATTATTTCAGTTGTCCTTATTTGCATAGTTCTTCTTTGTTGGAGTTTGGCACATTGATGTGACCGAATTTAGCCTTTTGAAATGATCCATACCTTGCTGGCAATCGTATAGAGAGGTTTTTCTGTGTTCAAATGTGAAGTACTCTGTTTTCATGTAGTAAAAACCAGAATCAGTATACATCCTTCTTGTACACTATTGACACTCTTCTCCCCTCTGCCCTGATAGCTGTAAGGATTAGTTGAAGTGAAACGTGCTTCTTGGGAAGCAGAACTTCTGAAGCATGGCTACCTGCAGACTTCGATCATAGGTTTCTTCTTCCCTGGCCCTCCATTGCCCCAGTCACCTGGCTGTCCTTTCACCCTATTATTCTTTTCTTTCTCTTGTATCACCAACCTGCCTTAAAGTTTTTGAGCTACGTCTCTGTCGTTTGATTATCTGGCTAACCCACTAGGCAAGAACTGCTCTTGAAGTGCTCCCGTGGGCATCTAGCTTGTGTCCCTTTTGTATATGCTGCAACAAGTTCCTAACAATTTTAGAAACTTCATTATCTTCTTCATTTTTCTCTCAAAGTTGACTGAAGTTATTCAACAAACCAAAAGTTATGGGGGGAGAGGGTACAGCAGAAGAATGGGAAAGACCAACAGTGTAAGCCTCACTTCCCAGGGAATCTAGATATTAAACTATTTCATGGCATTTGCTCAGTCTCGTATTGAAATATTTACAGGATGTGCTAAAACTGAATATGGATAACTTCTTATCTGCCACAGTCAAATCATGATCTTACAGGGCTTTTAGCGGTAGACCTTTGTGCTTTTTCTAAGATTTGTCCAGCACGTGGAGATCTCTTTCAAACACATTTTTGCAATGATTAAGATTTCGTGTTGATGTCTTTGTATGTGGACACTTAAAGAAGTTTATAACCTTTTGAACAAGACGCTGTTCTCTGCAAGTGTCAAACTAAACGGGTATTGTTTTAGCATCTTCCACTGCAGAAGGGGCTCCAGGAATCTGCATAAACATGTAAAGGGAATCGTGTGCTTGAGATCATTCTTCTGATCTTCATGTAGTGATTTTTTTCTGCGTCAAGCCCAGCTTAAGAGATGGTCCACTGAATGCCTAAATGTCCAAGATGCTTAATGCTTCGGTTGATGCATTTTTGTAGGGTTTTTTTGTTGTTGCGTGTTTTTGGGATTTTTTTGTTTTTCAGAACACAGGTGTGTTTAAACAAAGTTTTCTCTGTTATGCTTTTGATTAGTCTTGGATTTACTATGATTGTGGCAATGATCTCTTTTAGGCGGTATAGTCTGTAGTTACCCCGTTCATCTCATGCCTTTAGAAAGCTTGACACAGTGTCACCTTCTCCTTATTTGAAAGTTCCATGGCTTTTATTAAAATAAATGTTAATACTTTGAAGCACTTCTGTGAGTACTTGCAACAGGGCCTTGAAGCTTTCTGATCTACTGAAATATATAAAGAACCTGTTTATACAACCGCGTACTGGGCTATGTTATCGTGAGTGCATTCAGTGGGTTGAGGAAAGTGACTGTTCCCCTCTCTTCTGCACTTGTGGGACCACGTCTGAATTACTGTGCCCAGTTTTTGGCTGATCGGTACAAAAAAAGACATTGATGTTCTGGAGTGAGCCTTGTGGAGGGTCTCCAAGTTGATTAGAGGACTGAAGTACATGATGTATGAAGAGAAGCTGAGAGAATCGGGTTTATTCTGCCTGGAGAGGAGTTGTCTGAGGGAAGATCTTGTTGCTATCTTCTACTGCTTTATGGGAAGGTAGAGTGAAGATAGTCAGACACCCTTGAAGGTGCATAGCCTTATGATAAGAGGCAGTAGACTCAAGTTGCAACATGGGAAATTCTTATTAAAGATTAGGGGGAAAAAAATTCACCATGAGGGGGGTGAAGTATTGGAACAGGGGTCCAGAGAAGTTGTGGAATCTCCCTCCTTGGGGATATTCAAAACTCAACAGGACAAGGCTCTGAGTAAGCTTATCTCATTGGCTCGGAGCAGCGGGGTTGGACTAGAGACCTCCAGAACTCCTTTCCAACCTAACTCTTTCTGTCCACCCGGTAATTTAAAGGTAATGAGAAATGTACAGCGTGTCATCCAACTTTGTTTTGGATAAAGGCGGGAATTCTCCCTGGACACTTTAATATCTTCCAGTTCCGTAACTGAACTTCTGTGTTCATCCCAGCTCTGTCAGATCTGCCTGGAAAAGGGACAAGACCCTGCAGCATATGCCTGCTGAAGGCCTTCTCATACAAAAAAAGAGGATTAGTGTTCTTGATTTGGTTCTTGTTCTGTAATTTAAACCAGCAGTTCCTATCTGTAGGCCAATTAATTTTACTACTTTTTCTTATGAAAACATCTTTTTTCCTAGATCTGTTAATTAGGATGAGACTTACTCCCTGAAGCTTTAAAAGCTGTGTGCGTGGCTTATACTGTAATGGAAACATAAATGCTTTTGGCCTGCAAAATGTAGGACCTTATTCTGGTTGAATCTGGCATGGTCTTAAATTTTTTTTTAATTTCCTTGTGTGGTTTTGTATCATTAACAAATTTTTTAATCCTTCTTTTTTTTCTTCCGTGCGTTTGGCTTTATGTAGCTACTTCATTTGTCTCCTCTCTGAGTCCATCTGTACCGCTCGACTTGTCTACTTTGTCTTTTTTAAGGAAGACTTGGGTAACTTTCATTCTGCTTTTCTTGGAATGCTTCTGCTGGCTCTTGAAAAATTAGCAGTCTTCTGAATGGGGACAGCTCTGAGATCGCACATCTCATGTTTGAAGAGCGTTATTTTTATTGTGGGTTAGAATCCTCATGCCAACTCTTTGACATCCTGTGTGGCTTCTGAAAGCATTGCAGAAGTGTTGGTGAGAAGGGATGTCTGAGGTCTCCAGTGACACCTGTTCAGAGCAGGACTGTTGCCATCGCTGGGGCAGGGCAGCCCTGGCTTTGTCTGCCTCGTCTTGAAAAGCTCCTGAGGATCGAAAACATCCTCCAACACACAGACGGGCATGCGCAAACTCTGCTGGTAACCTGTTCCAGGGCTGCACAACCTTTTGGGGGGAGAAGGTTTTCCCAGAAGTCTATCTAAATATCTCAGTTGCAATTTGTGGGATTTGCCCTTTGATGTATCATCTGCCATTACGGAAGAGAGTTTGGCTCTCTTATCTTTTACCTGCCTTTCAGGCAGTTTAATTTCTGCTTCATGCTTTGTTAGCCCATCTGGATAGTGACAGTTTTCTGTGCCTTAGCAATATGACCTTTAGCTCATATCTGATTCCCGGTACTGTACTCATTTGGAGGATTATTTATATAAATGAGGGAAATCCTGTTTGGAGGTTGATTATTGTGACATTGAACAAATAATCCATGTCATGATTTTTCTTTGAGCGTTAATAGCTAGAGTGTGAGAAGTGCTCTTCCTAGCAAGTGTGTAACAATGAGCAAATAATGTTTCGAATTTGTAAAGACTTTTTTCTCCATTTTTCTAGAAGACCTAAGGGCTTGTTGCCCTACTCAAAACCTAGCCCTTAGACAGAACTCACTGAAATGTACCACTTTACATGGATATTTTACCTTCTGGACAGAAAATTTCTGTATGGCTAAACTTGTTTTGATTAGTGTGAATGATTTATTTTCTCTGTTGGCCGTAAAACTTACGGTTACTGTCCTGAGTCTTTGTTGGGGTGGAGGGATAGCATGATATCTTGAGAAAATGGGTACTGTAGGTACCTAACATCATCATTAAAACTCTATTTTGGGGACCGTTGTCATTGGTGTTTTTTAAAGTTGATGTGGAATTGGCTGTCTGGCTGGTGACAACTGTTGAAAATACTTGTACCAGGTATGTCACTGTAAACTCCCGGTATTATTTCCTTTCATATTTCTTTTTTGTCTTCAGTACAATGAGGTCAAAATGTAAAAACTCATTTTTCTGCAGTGACTCCATATGCTTTTTAAGCCACTCATTTTTAAAATGCTCGCTCTCACAGCATTCTCTCAGTTACTTGAATAAATCAAAAGACGAGGTGTTARCAAAAGAAAACACTATCAGCAAAATCTGGAGGTTCTCTTGGGCTTTGATTATCACGTGTGCTGTTCTTGACTCCTTTCCTTTATATTGATTTCTGGCTTTTTCTTTCCTCTTTTGACCCTTTCTGTGCGGACTGAACAGGAAAAGGTACAGTAATGCTGCACTGTGCACTCATCCTGCATGAACAGCTCTCGTCTTGCCCAGTTTGCATGTTGGTGCGCTCGGTTACTCTGTCAGAGCTTAAGATGCCGGCTACGCAGTGTGTGAGGCAGCGCTGTAACCAGTGAATAGATAGTGCTGCTGGCCAACCTGGGAATTGGTTTTGAATGCATGTGTGTTATACTCTTCCAAATTTCTCCTGCGGGAACAGCAGGGGAACAGGTAAATGTGCTGTTTATAATGCTTTGAGGTAGGACACCTGTGTAGCTGTTTGCAGGTGGTGTTTCAGGGCAGGATGAAGTAAGGCTTTTCTGTGAAATCAGCATCCAGCTCTCCCCCCCGAGAGCTGATAAATAACGGCACTGCAGAGGAGCAGCGTGATTCTTCAGACTGGTGAGAGGTATCGGTTCAGAGAGCCACGGGCCAGAAACTCTGGGAGACCCCTGCTTGTGTCCCGGTCCTGCATCTGGGGAGGGAGCACCGGGTTTCTGATGCAGGTGGCTGCAGGCGGTGTGACTTAACCCCTGCTCTGAGTAATCAATTTACTGGCTCAGTCTGAGGGCAGGGGGGAGGTTCAGCAAGTCCTGGTTTCGGGGACAGCTGTTCTGTTACCAAGAGTGATGGTGTCTGCAGCCTGATCCATCAGCTCCCCATGGCTGGGTGCTGTCTGTTGTCCTCCCGTTCCCCAGGCCCAAAGAAGGGTGCTTCCTGGGAGAGTGTTTACTGCTACCATACTATACTAATAAAGGTGGGAGGAAAGGATCTAATCTTAAAAATTGTAATATTTGAGCGATTCTTCAGGAAACAAAGCAAGTCTTTTAAATTTGGGAAAACCTTTGTTCAAGAAGGTAATCTTGAAGGAGACATCAGTATTGACACGTGTGCCTTACCTCTGCCTTGCTTTGTATAAAAGACTTAAAAGTAGATGTTTTAGAGCTCATTCGAACTATGTATAGTGGTTCTTACAACTTAATGTGATATGATACTTCTGCAAGAAGTAAACGCTTCTGGAAYGTTATGGTTGTTCCAGTATTCTGCTGTTCTGTAGAGGTGACTTATTCATGTACTTTATTCTTTTTTGTAGAGCTATATCAAAATGCCATCTAGTTTTGACTTCAGACTGTTGAGAGTAATGCCAATAGTTACAGCTGGAAATTTTAAAGATGGGGAACTATTTTATTTAAAGTACGAATTCAAAAATATTTTCTGATAACTGATAGCCACACATGTTTCAAGTATGTGCACTAAGCTTTTTATGCTTAAACTTAAATGTGCCTTAATTCAAAGCTGATGATATTCATCTTGAAAATCCTCAGCTCGGCATTTATAACCTTTTGCTTTAATCTGTTGTTATCACTCTACCATCTCATTAATAGGAGCTGATTGATTCAGGCAGCTTGCTTTGTCTTTGGAAGCAATTTCATCTGATCTTATTTGTCGTTAGTTTAAAAAAAAAAAATCTAACTGCTCCTGAGTGCGTGTCATCTTTTCACTGGCTGTAAACACGAACAAGTATTGGCACACGTTTCTCTGTGATTAGCTTTCCAAGTTGTTATTTCTCAACTCTGAAAGTGCAGCTCAGGCATACAACGGGCACGTCCTTAGGAAGGAATAGCTGGAGTTGTACAAAGCATTTAATTTGTGTGTGTGTATCTTGCTGCTTTACCTGTTCTAGTCTGTTCCATGTGTGACTGTCACAGTAGTGTCAAGGCATTTTCTAGTAGCATAGCAAAGAATGATTTTTATTTCCGTCACACGGCTCTTGCTTTCATCTTATCCCAGTAAGGAGAACTGTATGCAGAGCAATGTCCTTGTTTTTGAAGTGTTTACAGTGTCTTGTGCTTTCTAAGAGAGGTGGTGGCTGAAGGAGTAAACCTGGCCCCCTGGAGAAGGCGTTTTGGACTGCAGTAGCTCCGCAGTGTCAGAGTGGCCTCCAGGATGGCTGCGTTGTGCTTGAGTGGCGAGTGCAATGAATTGCATCCTTCTCGACTAATTTCTCGCTGTGGTGATACTGAAGCAGTTCTGGCTCCCTGTTCCTCTTATGTATTTAATGAGGGCAGTGGACAGCAGTGTAGTCCCTTGGATTGTATACATCCTTTGCTTAATTAAACATGAGCGTTAAGGCTTATAAAACTTGGATCTCTATTTAAACAGCGACTTGTGTGACTGTCACAGCTTTCAGAGCTGCTTCTGTACATGTATAATCAGCCAGCTTGAACCCTCACATGCTGTTTGGCTTTTAGAGGACTTTGTCTTAAGCATGTCATGTTAATTTGGAAAGCTGATGAAAAGTAGTGTTTTACACAGTTTTTGACTGACTGTGAAAATTTTTCATCCACCTGTAACTTAACTGAATGTTTCTTGCAGCAGAATAACATCTTTATGGAAGACTTTAAAGCACGAACAAGCAAAAGCCTGTTCCCATTTGAAAATGCAACCCCCCTGTTCTGTGTTTGGCATAAGCCGTATTGCGAAGGAAGAAAGGGGAGATGCTCCCTTCTCCTTGCAGCATCGGCTGCCGTGCTGGGCAGCTTGCTGAGGAGCACAGCGGGGCAGGAGCGCTTGTAGGACAGGTGGCCTCTTCCAGAACTGCCTGGGCAGCTTGTCATCTGATGGAGAAATGACAGCTGTCATTGATATGGTCAAACAAAGACCCCTTTCTTTTCCTCCCTCAGATTTCAAGAGCAGAGTTCTTCAGAAATCACAAGAATCCTGTTGCCTCTGAGCACCCATAACACATGGTTTCCTCTTGACCGCTACTTTCATCGTGTTTTAAATCAAAGCTAACATTGTTTTCCGTATTTGAACCTTCCTTTTGCATTTGCAGCACAGAGCAGGCTCTTCCTGTCCCTGCCACAGCACTCTGTCTCATCTGGTGTGCAGGATGAGTGGTGTTTGTTACGCCCTTTCTATCCCCACCCCTCTGCTACCACTATCCAGACTTTGCAGGAAAAGAGGATTTTTTACTTTCTTCTGGGCCAGTATTTAATACACCAGAGAAGTTTATCAAGATAGATACAGGAAAACAAAGAATAGAGTGGAAAAAGTATTTTAACTTGATCCTAGCTTGTTTCTCCCCCTCCCAAACAGTGCTTTAGAACAGTCTGTGGGTTCAGATACTCCTCTTCTTGCCAGGGTTTGTCACTCCTGCTAATGTCTCCTGATGCCGGCAGAGTTTGAAAGGTGAACCCCACTGTGTGCTCAGCCATGAATTTGTCCATGCTACAGAAATGCATCTGTATGGAGAAAATAAGAGATACCTACGTGCTCTGTTTCACATCTAGCGCTTTGCTAACTAAGCTGCAATTTTTATGGAGAAGCGTGTTCTCTGCCTTGGGCACTTCCTCCAGGGTTTTTCTGCTGTTCGACTCTTCTCCGTTCCCCTGGACTCTGTCATTCCCCTTCTATGCTCAAGGTGCAATGCATGCACACAATATTATGGTGATGCTTCCAATATGTATTCATTTCCCTGGTCCATATTCCAAGAATCCTCACAAAGCATCTTTTCTCCTTCCTCAGTCACTCTAAAGCAACAAGAAAATGAAGAGAGGAGTGAAAAAGCAGCTCTAGAGCGTTTGTTTTCTGAGCTGTTCGTGAACAGTGTGCCAAAGGCAGGCAGAGGCTTATTACCATTTATAATGTCTTAAGTGTAACATTTGTACAAAGCTGTTTTCGCTTTCTTGTGATGAAAAGTTTTGACAGCTTAGAAGAGAGGTGCCTGTTGTGCAGAGCAGCAGACGGGATATGTCTGTACGTAGCAGTCCTGTCTCATAGGAGGTTCTGTAGGCATTAGCACCTCGTTTGCGGTAGCCTGTGTCTCCTGAAAGGAAGTTTTGTTACCGTGTTGATCACTGCTGTTTCCTTTAAAGAAAGAAGTATATGCGCTAGAACTGATAGAGTATTTTGACTGTGCCATTGCTTTGGGGACACCAGTTCATTTTTACTCCAGCTTTTTCAGCAAACCCAAGCAATAAAAGTTATTTAAAGCTGTACTTACAGATCCCCAACACAGCGTTTTGGTAGGTGATGTTCAAATCAACGTAAAGAAGTACAAGACTTTGAAAGTAGAATTAATTTTTTGTCATCTTCCTTACTCCCACTTAAATAAACATCACTGTAGAATAGCAAAAGGAAAACTAGATATTGCTTTGATTTTTTTTTTATAGTAGCTTCTCATTCAGCATGTGATTCCTTTTGATTTCCATGTGCCCTGTGCCTGTTTTGTATTTTCTAAAACAATTTTTGTACTTCCACGTGAGACAGTGTCACACTATCTCTGTACTAACTTGTGCCCTGATCCTGTAAACTCTTCTTTAGGAGCTTAACTATAAGCCTAAGAATAGTAAATATATGCCAAGTGAATTGTATATGTAAATGATTGCATGATATTGATTTTAATCATGACTCTCTGTTTAACTTCTCACTAATTATTCTGTTCTAGATCAAAACCAGGCTCTTCGGCTTTGCCTGGGCAGCACTGCTATTGGGGCTCAGTATGGGGCTATCTCTGCTCTCAGTATCAACAACGACTGCTCGAGGCTCCTGTGCGGCTTTGCAAAAGGACAGGTAATTCCTGCAGGATGAGACTTGTCTAGYGCTGTGTCCTTCTGCAGACTGCTACCGAGAAACTGTCTTTATATGGTCCGGAGGCGACAACGGATCCCAGCTGAGTGCACGCAATATGTAGCTGTTCGTTGATTGTTCTTGTGCTGAGAAGCAGCGTGCATGGCTTGACCTGCCCAGGGCCAGCCGATTCCTGCAGACAGTGAGCCGGCCAGACAAAGGGGTTAGGGTAGGTTTCTGGGAAGGAAAAGGGTGATACGGAATGCGGTCAAGGAATTAATTCATCATTGCTGGTCATGATGTAGGAAAGTCCTACTCCTGATCAAATAAAATGTGCCCATCAGTACAACCACCTTAGTCTTTCTAGGTCAGTTTATAAGATCTATGCTTTGAAATTAAAGCTAGTTTTTACTGTGGTGATGACTTGGAAGGTGTTTATTCAAATTCAGATCTAGCCCCAGAGTTTATGGCTTCTGAATCCTTAATTCCTTTGTATTACCGAAGTGACGTAGCTTCTTGAACTGTGGGAAGAAGGGTTTGAATCTTCTGTTGTCATTTTATGCCCCTTCTCTGGACCTAAAGAAAGATAGCAATTCCTGAACAAAAGTTATGGGACTAAAACTAGCTGGATAGAAGTTAACTTGATAAAATTTAGGACCATGAAATTGAAAGAAGGCTGCGTTATGTTTCTTTTAGTTTCATTTCCCTTTGCTCCTTCAGCTCTCACCTTTATACTGGATAAAACACACTCCAGTGCCTGTGATAGGGCTAAATGACAGACTGCTCCAGCACATGTAGAAATACAGATTTTATCCATGCAGAGCAGTGGCCCTTTTTAAATGGTACTCAGATAAAATATATTAGCGTGGCAGTTCTGAATTGGCTGGTCAGTAACACTTTGACAGATGATTCATAGAACCATATTAAATGGTATTTCCAGTAAAAAGTTTGATTCAAATTGTAATTTCAACTCTTCTGGGCCAACTGTTCCTCAATACTGCAGTAAGCAGTTTGGGGCTTCTTGTTTCTTAGTTGAGAAATTGCTTGCATTTAATTTCCAAGAGCAAGCCAAGAAAACCAGATTGTATACTCCTGATAACCTGTTATGGTTGGCAAATGCAGGAGCAGAGGATTCACAGGTTCGTGGTAGTCTTGGAGATGCTTGAGTTTCGCTAATGGTTATTAGCACAGAATGTTTAATTGTTCACTCTTTCTGTGAGAGAGGGAAATATATTGAACCACTTTGAACAGTGGTATGCTGTGGCAAAGTTATCCTGTGCTCTTTAATTGGGTTATCAGACAGATAGCTATGAAGCGAGTGTGTTTGGGCAGATGCTGAGGGCTTTGACACAAGGAGGTAATTCAGAGCTGCGAAGATGGCTTGTCAAAAAAGTACAGGCAGGCAAAGTAAACTGCTTATAAACGTAAGTTAGGAACAAGTCACAGATCACTTTTCTTTGATGTAAAGACCTGTTAACCCAGGATGCTGTTGGGAATATAGAAACTTACTAATATACTAACACACAAGGTGATGGGGAGAACTTGGCAGCAAACATTTGTACTGAGAAAAATCTGTCTGCAGATCACAATGTGGGATCTGGCCAGTGGGAAGCTGCTACGATCAATAACAGATGCTCATCCCCCAGGAACAGCCATCTTGCACATCAAGGTAACAAACACCATGTACTCCTTGAATACCACCTTTTTCAAAGGCTCATGTTCAGTCAGATTTATTGTCCTTTTTTGTATAGTACTTTTAGATTTACAGATAAGAACAGCTACCTAGGAGTTATATGGCAGTAATATCCAGAGGTGAGAAAAATGAGCAGAAATCCTATTTAAGAAAAGAAACTGAAAGTCTTGAGAGCTGAAATCACAGCATTGGCTGTGAGTTGTAGGGGACAACTGAGTTTGTTTTGACTCCCCTCTCTCATGGCAAAATCTATGAAGGATTAGTTATTTTAAAATATCATTTCTCTAAAACTTGCAGTGGTTTGAACTGGATACTTGGCTTGACCATCTTAGACTTATGTGAGTTTGAAGTGTATGAAGTGGCTTCTTCTCAAATAACCTTTTGGGGAGGGTTTGGGCTGAAAGAAAATTCATCTATTAGGTATGGCGTGATAGATGGCAATTGTAAAATTTAAGACTCTATTTAACAACACAAGACTGATGCATTCATTCTCACCAACTCAAGATAAGCTAGCAAATGACTGTTGGGTATCTACACTTGGTGTTAGTCAACACTCATCTTCTCTGGATGTGGCTTCTTGTTCACCATAATATTGTCCTCACACATAGATACTCATTTCTGATTTTGTGTGTGGCTTTGCTTTTGTGTGGACCCCTCCCATCAGAGAGTTGAGCTGTTCTAGTGGTAACATGGGTTTTGGTATGCTATAGTCCTAAGCCGGGATAGAAAGTAATGGGACTTTGGTAGTAAAATCTAGCAATAAAGCTTGTTGGAGGGATGAGGGTGAAAAGCAAAACCTGTATCTCTTACAAATCATAAAAAAGTCAGTAATTGTCTCCACACTACATGTTAAAGGTGTCTTTCTGGTAGATACAAGGAAGGTACATTTGTGTTCTGTTAATAGCACAGTAGCATACATTCTTCTAGACATTTTTTCTGGTAGTTTATTTCTTAGTGCAAGTTTTAATCTAATTATGTGCTCAGTTTACAGATGACCCGACGCTTGCAATTTGCAATGACAGCGGAGGCTCCGTATTTGAACTGTCATTTAAGTAAGACAATAACTCTTAACTCATAGAAAGTGGCAATACAAGCAGCTAATGCTGGGTCATAGGTTCTAAAGCCAAAACAAAAAAGCATTTGAACCAATAAAGCAACTGTCTGAATGTTGAATATATAGTTTAGGGCTGCAGTATAATTTCACAGCTGAAGCAAGATGCTGTCTGGCTGTGTAATAGTCAAAGAATAGCCTAAGTTATTAAGGTATGTATGTATTGGTCCAGAATCTTAGCATTCTTTGTTGGCTCTAAGTAGTTGTCATAAAAGTGCTGCCTCTTGGTTTTCCATGTTTTTTCATTAGAGAGAGCTGCCCTGCAGTAACTGCTTGTTCTCTTCCTCTTGGGCATCTTCAAGAGGAGGAGGATGTGGGACAAGGAGGAAGTATTGGCCCTAACAGTCTAAGGAAACTAATCATGTCCAGGAATGGCTGAGAGTTTGCTGTTAAATAAAATCCTAAGGAGTTCTTGTTTGTACCTGAGAAGCTGTTTAGGACTGCTTCTAATGGCGTTCTAAAGTCATCCCTGGAGCCGTGGAAAGGGCTCTTTAAAAATAATGTTTATGAAGGATCATGCTTGAGGTTTCTTGAGGCTGTCAGGCTGATCTCCTCTTGATAGCTGGTCACCAAGATGATATGTCTTCTTTTCAGGAGGGTGATGGGAGTGAGAACGTGTGAATCTCGATGTCTCTTCAGTGGCTCAAAGGGAGAAGTTTGCTGTATTGAACCACTACATGCAAAAGTTGAGCTGAGAGACCATCCCATTACCCAGTATTCACTGCTGGCCATGGCCTCCCTAACAAAGGTAATTTGTTGCTTGCAGAAGCTTTTGAGGAATTAAAAAGAAGTTTTCTGGTATATACTCAAACATTTTATTTTGCCTTTTTGTTTTTCTTGAAGATACTTGTCATTGGCTTGAAGCCATCTCTGAAAGTGTGGATGACTTTCCCCTATGGTCGTGTGAGTAATGAGGCCAAATGCTTGCTTTTTGGATTACAGCCACAAACAGTTTTTACAGTGAAGGGGGTGAGATTAGGACCAGGAGTTAGATTTTGCTACTTTTTATCAGCACACGGTAAACTCTGCATTGCGGGATTGCAGGGATAATCTGTGGGCCTGATGTGCCCAGACTGTGAGCAGAGAGGGGCTAAAAAGGCAACTTCAAGTTGTACCTCTGCAGTGATGCTGACCTCCTCCGGTAAGTAGTGAGGGAGGAATTTGGGAGTCCCTCAGCTTCACCCCTTCCCTGCTGTGGCCTGGAAGCTCCCACAGGTGGGACATTGACCTGAATGTGGCTACAGTTGCCTTGGGCTGGGACATTGCTCTGCTGGGTTTCTGTTTAGAAGAACCGTACAATAAAAGCCCTGATTGCATGGACAGAAAGAGAGTGGAGTTAGTGCTGGAATTAGAACACTAAAGCTGTCTTCTGGACTCTGCCTATTCGCTGGTATGATTCCTGAGAGAAAAGCAGCAGGGGGAAGCATGGGCTGTGTTAGAGTGGGAGAATGGAGAAGACAGTTATCAAGCTGTGGCTTGTGACAGCCCATCCATCCATGGGAGGCTGGATCTGCTTTAGGTAGCCAGGATGCAGGTGTTCTGACTGGCCATCCGCTTTGCCAAGAGACACACGTTGCCTCTGAACCGTGCGGTGGGACCAAACAGCGCAAGCTACTGCTCATCTGCCAGCAGGCCAAGGAATTGCTTTATGGCCTCTGTATACATGGCAAAGTTGATCAGTAGAAGCCACTGAGCAACACATGGCCTGGAACTAAGGCTCTGCCCTGCATGCCTTAAATACAGGCTGTGCTTTTTGTCTCTCAGATGGACCCTTCCAGTGTCCCTCTTCTGGCGTGGCACTTCGTGGCTGTGCAGAACTCTGTGAACCCCATGCTTGCCTTTTGTCGAGGAGACGTCGTTCATTTTCTTCTGGTAAGCTTGGATGTTACCTGCTGCTTTTCAGATAATCGCTTCTTGTTCAGATGTTCCATTCGTTGAGCCTTTGGCTCAGTGGAAGCGTATCTGTGGATGCTAGGGATCTCCGCAGCTTGCAGCTGGCTTGGGAAAAGAAGCTGGTTGGTTGTTGCTCTGTAGCGAGCAGCAGTGCCCTTCCCAGAGAATCTGGAGGCCTGGACTTTACATGTTCTTTTGAAGGAAGTGTTGATCTGGGGCTCATCTGATTTCCACTGTAACTAGAAGAATTAGGATTGTTTCCAAGAGAGCACCTGAATTTGAGATGTTGTTTTTTCTCTTTAACGTGTAGGTCTGGAGAACTGGTATAAACCACTAAGAGGCCACTGCTTAGGGAAGTCCTGTTGGCATGTGACTTTAGGCATCCTCTTTTTACTGTTTAGATCTACAGAAGTTATACATGCAGATACAGCTGTTTGTAGGTGGTTTCATGTCTGATTTCAGTATGAGGAAAAGTGCATAGGCTTCAGAAAACCTAGCATTTTGACTTTGGAGTGCTGGGTTTAGTTCCCAGCTCTGCTCTAATCTTGGACCTTGAGCTGTGCTCAAGCACTCAGACATTGTGCTGTCTGGGTTTCAAGTTCCCACCTGTAAAATGGGATGAAATCCTCTCTCATCTATGTTTTCTCTAATGATAAACTTCGGGAGAAAGAAAAAGCTGTACATTTAAGGGGAACCCATCTTGCTGGAGATGTGCATACACACAGTATCACCAGGCCTGTGCTCAGCTACGGCCAGTGCTGTGGCTCTGCTTATAGGTTGTTAAACAACAGCCATGTTAGGTGGATTCAAGCCCTCTTGCTATACTTCAAATTGTCCAAGTGTAAAAAAACCCTTATTTTTTGTTGTAAAATGTTTTATTTTTCAAGAGAATGAATCAAAGCCAGTTTAGCATTAGCATTCTGTAGTGCTGACTTTTACGAGCAGAGAGTAGAGTAGTCCCTGCATGGGAAGAAAGAGGGCCCTTGACTGAGAGTTGCCTTGCAGCATCTTTCTTCAATTCACTAGTCCACTGGGGCTGAGCCTCTGGAGAGTCAGTGAATAAAAATCAGCCCTCGTTTGGGGCTCTCTGAGTACTGGAAGTTTGCATCTCTCCTAGAAAATGAATTGCCTTATATAATACACAGGGAGGGGGAAGAATTCCTTGAACACCTGGTGCCTGCTTATGCCGTTTATGACCTACAACTGTTGTAGTGCAAATAAATGATTAAAAATTAATCCAACGGAGGACATGTATTTTTTTTTCCTCTTTGCTCAGAGACAGGCCCCTACTACTTTCTCACTTATGTTATTGCCTTTGAAAGTGGGGGAATTACATTCCGTGTCAGAATGGAACCACGTGCACTGCTAATGCGCGCTCAGCCTGCTTGTGTGAGGGGAGCGCCAGAATCCTGGAGCTGGTGTGATGTCCTCCTGGAACAGAGGTTGAGTTACAAAGAGTCTTTGAACTCGAGTCAGTCTTGTCTGACTTCTCTTTTAGGTAAAGAGGGATGATACTGGTGCGATACACGTCACTAAGCAGAAGCAGCTTCATCTACACTATGACCTCATCAATTTTACTGTAAGTCTCGGTACTACTGAATGGTTAAATTTTTTGCACTAAATGGATCTTAATAGCCCTTAGTTCTATACTGTTAGCTTTACAAATCTGGCATGAGAACTGTCTATATTTATCTGGAGTTCACTAACTGAAAATGATCTTAAACGGGGACTCATGGAAAACTAGCATAAGTGAAATACCAATATCTACTGAGTAAAAGTTTGTAGCATGTAGGCAACCTACTGGCCTTTCTTGGGATGGGGGGAGCCTTGTTAAGGAAACTTTTTTCAAGAGCCAGGGAGAATCTGGCAAGAAAGACTTTTATTCTAAATCCTTACTAAAAGAATGCAAACTTTTTTGGCACTGACTCTGTACAATTCTAGTATGTTTCCATATGCACGTGCCTGCTAAACCACCATCATTCTGTTTGATGCTTTTAATAAAAAAAAACAAAAACAAAAAAACCCCAGCTTAACTCTAAAACACTTTTATAGAATACAGATAATAAAATATGAAAAGCCAAAATACCAAGGTGAACATCCAAGTTAGCTGGAATTTGAAGTTTGTCAAACAAATGTGTTTGAGTGTTTAAAAAAAACCTAAAAGAAAATGGAAAAAGCTTTTTTGTTTGCAGGGCTTCGATCATGAAAATGTAAATTATAGAATATGAGCGACAGGCTTTGAGTTAAACTTAGATGTATTATTTCTCTTTTTTAATGCCAGCATGCCTCTTGATGCCATATTTACCTCCTAAGGGATTTGAGAACAGATTGGTGTAGTTGTCAAGTTTTTGAGACCTTTAATAGAAGGTGTGCTAGAGCATAAATAATGCACCAAGAGAACAAGAACTCTGGTGGATTACCATTTTTCTGTATGTGTTTTTGTGTGAAGGAGCTTCCTTATGACATTTCTCAGAGTTAAGCTGATATTCCAAAAGGAGTCTCCCATCTTTACCTTTGCAGTTATGCATGGGTGCTGCTGTGAAGTGATCATGTAACAAAGCTACTAGCCATCCTAGAACTTAAGACATTGATCCTCCGGAATATGTCCGGAGCCTGTTCAGTCAGCCTCTAATTGTGCGTGCATGGCTGAAATCTGCCATTTGTTGCCTTTTCAGTGGATAAACTCACGGACAGCAGTGCTTCTGGACAGTGTGGAGAAGCTGCATGTGATAGATCGCCAGACACAAGAGGAGCTGGAGACCATAGAGATCTCGGAAGTTCAGCTAGTCTACAACAGCAGCCACTTCAAATCCCTGGCAACGGGGGGCAACGTCAGCGAAGCACTGGTAGACACAAATGACCCTTAGCCTGCTTGTGTTAGCTAACTTTGTTTCAAACATGCCGTAATTGGAGGAGCCTGGAGCTTTGGAAAAAATGCTTTTCGAAGTATCTCAGTTATCATATGTGATGTTGATTTAGCTACATAACAGATAGCTCACGTTTCCTTTTGTGATTTGCTGTTATTGGGAGCTTCTTTTAAGTTGCTAAGCTTTGGAATATCCTGTATAGGAAAAAACTTATGAGCTTTATTCTTCAAGAGATTCTTACAGACATTTCTGCGTTGGGCTCTTGTATGCTGCAGATACTCTGCTGTAGCAGTACCTGTGCAGTACGTGCATTCCTCCCGCCCTTCTCTGATGGGTTCTCATGGATGGGTAGAGAGTAGTGCACATGCTTGTTCCCTTTCTTGCCTGAAGTAAGAAAAACGCTAATGGAAGTTGCAACACTTAAACTATTGCATTTACTACTTTTCCCTCTTTTTTAATCTGACATTATTTTATTTTGACTTTATTGCTTTCATGACTGTAACTTATTCTTGTTGGACACTAGCCCATGTGGTGTTTGGACATGTGGCTGTTTTATTCCCAAAGTGCATGGTAATTTCAGTGGCTCCAGATGGCTCCTGTAATCTATCTGTCTTCTGCAGAAGACACGTTTTGATGTGGCATTTCTGCTGCCTTAGTGCTGTGGAAATTTTTTAAAGCCATGGTTGTGCGAGAAGGTATTGCTTTCAGTAGAAAATCAGTTTCTCTATTTGGGAAGCAATTATCCAAGAGCATGCAAAGGAGGGGACCTTGTGTCCGTGCTTGCATTGGTGTATCCCAGCACTGGGAGGACTTGTAGCCTCCCTGTGCTGTACTAGAGGTAGCCCAGTGGTTCTGAAAGTTCACAGCTGGAAGATCTGGTTCCTATTATCCCACTTCTGCTATAGCCCTCTGAGACTTGCTGCCCCCAGCAGCTATTAGAAGGCTCTTGTGGGTCTATAGTTTGGATCCCCAATTCCAAGCCCAGCATAACAATCATGACTCGGCTTCAGAATCCCAAGGAGAAGCACCTTCCATGCAGGATGGCAGGGTTTCACAAGAAACCCATCTGTCCTACTTCCCTTTGAGCACCAAAGAGCAGAGTGCTTCTTTCAGCCTGACTGGCCAGATGCTATCATGAGTCTTCACTGCTTTGGATCCTGCTGCTGAACTAACCTTCTGTACTGTATCTGCTTCGTCCTGCTAGCGTTGCTGTCATTCTTTGTGCCGCAGGCACCTACTGAGGAAGAAAGAGTGCGAAGGTGGAGTTTAGCCTAAGAAGTTAGCTCACGTGCTGCCTGCCACATGGTTTGGTATTGCCAGACACAACCTCACCAAACGTAGCTAGAAACTAGCACTAAGGTGGTAACTGAGCTCTCCTTGCTAGGATGTGTTGTTATTTAGGGCCTGTCACTCAATTCCAGAAACTCTGCAGGATCCCATGGAGACTTCTGATGATTGCCATTAAAGCCAGAAACATGGGGACTGAAACACTGCTGGGCCCAAATAAGTTCTGCTTGTTAAAATGCTACTGTGGCTCTAGAAAAGACCTCTACTCAATTCGCAGATTATGAGTGGGAGATGTAGAGCTGAAGTCTGTTATTGCCAAGACTGTGGATACAATACAGTCGGTCTCTTCCTTTGTGTTTCAGTAAGAATTATGAGACCACCTATTCCAGAGCAATTCTGAGCCAAGGACCACTTTGATGGGCAGCTTTGTTTTCATGGCTCAGAGGATCGGAAAGATACTTTTCCCTGGGATAGTTCCCCAGATACTCTAGAAGGCAAATCATAGCTAAGGCTGCTGCTCCTGTAAGGAATATTCTGGTTGTAGAGATGCCTGGATTTGTGGCTGAAGATGCCAGGCCCCATTCTCCTACTGCAGCATCTAAAGAAAGATGCAGGGAGCATCTGCTATTTTGGCCTTAGGTTTTGTGCTGAACAGGTTGGAGTCTTCCTCCTCTTACAGCACTCCCTGGGATGGATGCATTTTTCAACAGAGGGAAGAGATCCAGGAAACTTTCCTATCTGGCCAAACTGAAAGAAGTAGAGGACGAACAGCTCTACCCTGTATAGCTGTGCAGCAGAGTGGCAAGCAAGCACTGCCTGTGCATTGTGGCGGGGTAAAATCTCTAATTTTGCATGTGGTGCTCCACCTCCCGCATTGTGAATGTGCCTACAGCTAGCCTTTTGAACACCGTAACCGGCGTTCCAATTTCTGTTGTAGCAGCTCTCACTACAACAACGTTGCTTCCATCTGTCCCTTCTGCGCGTTTCTTCTTGAAAAAGATCTGTGAAGGAGCAGAAGGGAAGAAAAGAGTCACTGTAGCTTGTTTGCATCCAAGGACAGATGCAGAGCACTGCTTGTGGATTCTCATGACTCCTTCGTGTTTTCTGGACAGCTGGAGCTCAGCAGCGCTTGAGGTTGCCTTCCATAACCAGGAAGGCAGCACTTTGTTACTTACTACTGCCCAGCACTCTGTGCTCTTCTCTCCCAATTCTCATTTTAATTTCTTAATTACAAAGTGTTTCTGAAGTTTGAGTATAGATGTGTTTCCTGGGATATTTTACAAAAACAAAAAGCAGTTTGATTGACATGTCTTTCTTGCTCCCTGTAGGCATTGGTTGGAGAGAAGGCTTGTTATCAGTCCATCAGCAGTTGTGGCGGTCAGATCTTTTACCTTGGAACTAAGGTAAATGTGGGGAGTTTTTAATGGAAATACAGGGCATCCGTTGTTGTTGGTAGCACATCTGGAGAAAAGCAAGTTTTTATTCCGTGGAGATGTAAACCAAGGATGGGCTCTTTGTGCACTTATGTCATTGGAGTAAAGAAATATGCAGCAACCTGGTCCTAGCCAAAGTATCGGCTAAGTGAGGTATTGTCATAATTTCATGGTATCCTGGTTCATACTGCTTCAGGGTGAATGTAACATTACTTTACTGACATCTGCTCTATCCTAAGCTTCAATTCCTCTGTCCTAAATGTGCTAGTGAATAAATGGAAAGAAATAAGAGGGCTGGGAAACTAGATTCTGTTTCACAGCATGATAAAAGGAATATTCTATTCACTTTTCCTGTCCTGCAGTTCGGGCTTTCTGTGACTAGACCTGTGTAGGGACTTCTGAAAGACACAACTCTCTTTTCTTGAAGTATAACTGCAGCCATTTTTTTTCACTTGGTGCTAATGTCATGATCCAAATCTAAGAAAGTTGCTCAGTTTTTTTAGTCGTATACTGATTTTGTCTGAAATTCTGCTGGCATCAGTAGACTTTTTGCCAGTCTCTGATCTACTGGCCTTGCTTGGCCACTGATATTTGATGGTCTTGAAAGAAGTACGAGTAGAGACAACATTTCTGGGGCCTGCTTCCAGCTTGGAGGAACTCTAGCCTCCTGGGGGGATGCTAAGGATGGGAGTGTAACACAGCTGTGAGCATTTCTAGAGCTTTGACTGCAATGAGCCAGCTTTGGCAGGTATCTGTCATGCAGTTGTACAGAGACCTACACTCAAAGTAGTCCAGTGATTACAGTGTGGAAAGGCAAAGAGAGATGGGCTGTAGGGTGGCATGTGGGATTTAGGGTATGAAGTGCAGGGATTGTATCTTGGAGAAGATGGGTTGGGAGGCCATGCAAAATATTCACATTATTTCTGCCTGTCGAATTTGAGGGTTACTTTATTTAGCTTCATCTGTACCAGCATATTCCAGTGGATCTGTGGGATTCCACAGACTGCATGAGCAATTGTCAGTAAATAAATAAAAATAAATAACCTCTTTTTTTTTTTTCTTTTCCTTTTTCTAGTCTGTTCACGTCATGACATTGAGGAGCTGGAGAGAGGTAGGTTGAAAGGAAACAGGTACAGCTTAGTAAASTTGAACTGATCAAATATAGCTTGATAGGAGGGAGGTCGCTCTGGGCCTACAGCATTTGTGAAGCGTGTTCTGAGCGCTGTGTTCAGGATCTGTAATTGCTACACACTGTCAGTACTGTAGGTATATTGCTTTCCACAGTGAGATGCTATTGGACTCCTCCTCGCATAAACCTGAAGACTAAATAGGGACCTTGTTCCCCACCTTACCTGCCCAACCACGACACAATGCCCTGCAGTGTTTCAGCTTCTGCTAACAAGGCATAGTTACTGCACTGAACAGCTTCTGAGGGCTGTATAAATATCAGTCTTCCATCAGCCAGATAAGGACACAGGAATGGAAGGAAACCTGTTTCACTGTATTTCGTCTTCAGCTACTGCAGGCAGCTACATGATAAAATTTGTCAAAGGCTAACTATCTAGAAAGTTCATTGGATTTTAGATCATTTTTTCTGTTGCTGGAAGCTGCTTCAGAACATTGTTTCTCTGATGGCTGAAATGCTATCAGTTTCCGTCCTAAAATTCTTATGATTTGTTTATGTCCATCTGTTCCTGTTCTGTTCTTTTCACTTGAGTTAAATATCATCTAGAAAGGAAGAAATGCTGACTTCTCAATATGTTTATTCAGCTCAAGCGTGTTCTCTTTCAGACTTTGTTTTGCAAGGCTAAGCAAAGCTCTTTTGTCATCCTCTTATAAGATTAGCTTTCCATTCCTTTCTTTTTTCACGGTCACATTTCTCTGCACCGCTTCCATGCTAGGTTTCTTGAACACAGGTGACTGGTTTGGCACTTATTACCCTGGGTAAGGTCTTGCCAGTGCCATGCACAGTGGCATCAGTTCTTCCCTCTATCGACTGGATATGCCATGCCTCATATGCCCTTGGGTCTCATTTTGCTGCTTCTTTGCTACTTTACGTCAGTGGCTCGTGGCAGTCCTGTGGTGCACCAGTATCCTGTAGTCAGACACTGATTTCTACTGTAAGTTGCTTGACTCTTCAATATGTGCCACTGGATTGCATCACGTTTCTGTTACCCAGCTTTGGAGGTCATCCTGTTGCTTCTGTCTTTCTTATCTGCTGTCCACATTGTATATTAAGAGCACTCTGCTAACTTGGTCATCAGCAAACTTCAGTAATAAACTCTGCTTGTGCCAAATCATTATGTAAGAGGGTCTTCAAGGGTGATCTTCAAGGAATTCCAATAGTCACTTCCCTTCAGTCTCATAATTCCTCTCTTTTAAGCAGTGACGGTCATCGTTTTTCCCCTTAACTGCTTTATGGCTCTTATACTCATCCATGATTACAAGCTCCTTCATGCGATGCTATATCAAGGTCTTTAATGAAGTATAAACAGTTCACCTCTACTAAACTTTGTCTGGTACAGTCTCTGCTTTTGGTTACTGAGATCACTTTCCTTTACCTAATTTTCCTTCCAGCCATTTACTACCACCTCTGGTTTGGTAAACTGTTAATGAAAAGTCTTGCTTTGATCTATGATTTCATGTACTAGTTTTCCTAGAATTCAGAAGTTGGTCACAACTTGCACGCTCTGAGCCAAGCTCCTCCTTAATTGCTGTGTAGCTCCTATCATACTAGAGGCCTCTTTATTGCAGGATTTACTTGAGAGTTATCAAGCATGTGAGGCATTAAAGTGTGAAGCTGAGAGTTCTTGGCTGCAGTACAGAATGCTGGTCTGAGATACAAAATCTCTCTTTTCTCAAGCAACACTTATTAAAATGCTTGACCTAGCGTATCCAGACTAATATTGCCTGACCTTTTGTGTTGATGATTCCTTAAAGTAGAAAGTACTTGTGACCTACTTCAGTCTTTATTGATTTTGAACTTAAAGGAAAATGAAAAGTAGAATGAGAATGTCTGAATGTTGAAAACATGGCAGTTTTGTTGTGTTTTAAATGATGAGGCCAGGACAGGGAATGGAAAATTTTGATTCTTTGTGTTTGCAGAGACTCCCTGATGCTGTGAGTCTCCGTTCATCAAGCATTTAACCTACAATGTAATCCACAGGGACGTGGTGTACTGAGGCCTGACATCTCTTGTCCTTTTTAACTGTCCAGCAGTAAATTTGCATATGGAAGAATCTTTGTGAGATATTGTCCTTTATTGCAATGAGAGCTTTTGAGGTTCCTCTGTCCCCTGGCTGTCAGGAATCACAACCAACTAATTGGGAAATGCTGGTCTTAAATAAGTGGGGCATCATGTTTTCTGGAATGCTAAAGTCCAGTATTACTTGTTATTTTAGAGAGTTGACCACCTTCTGAAACAAGAGCGTCTCACTGATGCCTTGGCTCTAGCTTGGTCTTTTTATGAAGGTAAAGCAAAGGCTGTAGTAGGTAAGTTTTCTTTTTTGTTGAAACCACAAGGAAAGGTTTTAAACCTGTGCATGTACTGAAATCACTGTTCCAGAAAAAATGGAAGACAATTGTACTGAAGAAGGGAAAGTAGGGTGTGCTGCTTTGGGTTTGGCAGAAACAACACCCTTTATATAGATTGTTTTAGCTTTTTTAGAGTTGTGGCGCCTTTAGCAGCTTGCTGTTTTTAAGGGAAAATCAGATCTGGTCTGTGTTTTGACTGCTACCTGCTGTCACTTGGCCACAAGAGATGGATCCAGGTGTCAAATAACTAGTCTGCTAGAATATTCTGGTGGGCCATGCTTGACGCTTTGCAGCAAATAACTTTTGATGGTTTTGACAGATGACTCTCAAGTTCTCAAGATAAGATCCTCCTGCTGTGAAATAATTACTACATGAAGTTGTATCTTGTTGTTTTAACATATGGATATAATATACTTAGAGCAAATAGGTAGTTTTCAGTATTCAAAAGAACTACTTTATTTTTGAGTTGGCATTTACAACCTTTTCTCCCTTGTAGCGCACTAAATTCAGCTCCTTTGCACCAAGGCATCCTCCAGCAATTAGCCCCATATGCACAGTCTATGATAGCCCTTCATTAGCTGTTCTCTAAACTCGTTCTCTTCTGTCAAGCAGCGCTCAGAGCAGGCCCTTTCCATTGCTGTTGTGCTGGAGCAGCCATTACATTGAGGGCATGAGCTCTTCAGAAGAGCGGGCTAAAAATAGTTCATGCAGTCATGTATTTAGATATCCTGACCTCTGCATCTCCAGGGTAATGGTGCTAGCCTCTAAATTGTGGGATTTATGATGGCCTTTATATTTCCCCTTGTAGCTTAGATGAGAAAAGGTTTTTTTTTTTTCTTTCCTCATTCTTTCTAGGCTTGTCTGGGGACACAAGCAAGCGGAAAGCAGTCATTGCAGACAGAGTGAGTCACTGATTTCTTCCTAATCGGATTTTCATTTATACTGCTGTGATGCTAACTGTGTTCCTGGAAGCAATGGCTTCTGTCCTCCAGAACCTAGTCCAACTAACTCTAGAAAGTGTATGCGTTGCCTCACTTGCTAATATTGTGAGCAGTATTTTAGCAGAGACTTGGAAATACCTTTCAGATGAAAGTGGGGATAAAATCTGCAGCATTAGTAAAATGTGTGACATTAACATCCAGCCCTTGAAATCTCACAGTCCAGTCTCTGGCCCCCCTCATAGCGGACAGAAACCTATTCTGCAGCCAACTCTTGAGTTTCCTGCCCTTTGGCTGGCAAATACCCATCGGTACATAACATGCTGACTGTTCTACATGTAGAATAAACTCTTTGGCTGTTCACGTTCGGTTGTCACCAGAGCCTGTTTCCTGGGAAAGGTGTGTTTAAAATATGTAATTATTGCAGTAATTGTTCAGCCGTACTTTGTTCTTCATGCGTGTTTTCTTTGCAGGTAAATAAGTTTTGCACTAAAACTTAAGCACTGGGTAAAAACACAGCCCAGATGAGACTTGTGCTTCAGGATGTCTTCATCTGCCCAAACATTTGCTGTCAGACTGGCTGCCCAATGTCTCAGTCAGTTAAAATTAGTGTAGACCTGCAATATCCTCTGTGGTGATTAATTTTAATTGCCCCTGTGCCATGTCATGCATTCGTCTCTTGGCAGCTCTGTTCTGAGTGCTGTTTGTACCCTCTTCCCTCCTCTTCTCCCTCCTGCCCTTGATAGTTCGCATCCAGACCAGGACAACAGGGTTTGCAGTGCTGCCAGCCACCCAAATCAGACTACAGAATGTGCTAGTAGAGCCTGTAGTTTAGCATGTGAGTGAATTTTCTTGTTTATTGTATTTCAGATGGTTGAAATCCTTCTCCATTATGCCGATCGGACTTTGAAGAAATGTCCTGACCAAGGAAAAATCCAGGTTATGGAGCAACATTTTCAGGTATGGTGCTTCAGAGGACTCTGATGCATAGATCTTTCGAAGTTTTGAATCAAACATTTGCTTTGCTGTGCAGGTTGCTTGTGTATTTTTGAAAGTTTGTGCTGCAATGCTGCTTACCTCTCACCTACGTTGTGTGCTCTGTTAAAATTAGGACTTAGTTACTGCTAGGTGGCAGAGCAGGACCTGTATCCCCTCTGTCTTCTACAGAAGTGGGACTAGAAATCTTCTGATATGAACCAGCATACCCATTCAGACCAAAGATGACTGGTCCCAGTACCCGCCTGCCTTTGTCTGTGGCTGCCTAGATTTTTAGGAGCTTTTTTTCTTTTTTCTGTTTTTTGCGTGTGTCTGTGTGGGGGTGTGGGTAGTCCTTGTCACGTGCCTTTTGAAAACTGAGTTATCTGTTGAGTAGCTTTCCCTCGTCCATAGACCTCACTGCTTCACAGGCCTATAGGAGATGTGAAATAGCATTTCCCTTTCTGAAAGCCGTATTCAGTTCCTCTAATGTATCGTGTTTAGCTAGCGCTGCGCTGGGTTTGGGATCTGGGCCCCTAGGATTTGCAGGAGTGGTGACATACTTCCCCACGTGCCTGTTTGCATGTCGTGAGCTGTCATTGCCTTTACAAGCCTTTGTTCAAGTTTGTCTTTAGAGCTCTTAACTTCTGAATGCCAGTCAAAAACCTCTGAGCAGTGACGTAATTTTCCCTTCACCCTGCTCTGGCTGGACAAGTCAGGTGTCGTGTAGCCAGCGGTGACTTTGCACGCCGTTCAGGATACGGATGACAGAGCTTTGGAGATTTAAATTACCATTGGCTACAAGAACCGTTTGGAAGCTTAAATCAGGTGGAAAGAAAATTAGCATAGGCTGTCTTTTGTCTTTGCACCCAACCTGTTTCTTCAGACATTATGATGCTGAGAAATTGATCTTTACTAAAACTGGGCTTAAAAGTTTCAGTGCCCTCAATGGATAAAGTTTTGTTCACACAATTGGGTGAGACTAGGTGTAGTTTTACCTCACACACCATTGCTTTCTCTGGACTGTTGGGTGCTGCAGCAACTCTAGGGCTGAAAATTCTTGTGGTCCTTTTGCCCCAGGCCTGGGAAAGTGTCGCTTTGTTAGCTGTAAGTAAAAAATGGGGAAAGACTTTCTAAGGAGCAAAAATGGGGTGCCCCAAAGCATTTGCACAGAGGTGGGAGCCTTCTTCCCCTTACCTGCTTGTGCTGCTGGAGGTGGTAAAACGCACGTTTCCGTCTCTGGCCCTATTTCTAAGAGAGATTCTAAAAAGTCTTGAATCTGGACAGAATGGCCCTGAGACTGTGGATGAGCTGCTGTTACCACTTTTTCTTTGCTCTAAAGCTTACGTCTGCTTGTGGTTCTTCCACTCACGTTTGTGGTGCTCGTGCTGTCCAGCAGGATGCAGCCTTGACCTGTTACTGTAGCACTCGGTCTCAGGCGGAATTCGCATGGTGGAGTTGGGGGAGGCTGACGGGCTGGCTGTGGAAATGGCAGGTCTGTAAGTGGCTCCGTTCCCCTTTCCCGGCAAACTCTGGTTTGTGCAAAAGCCGTAACTGTGCCAACTACCAGCTGACTCCAGTAGCTTGCTGATTCTGCGCTCTGTTAGCCAGGCGTCATTCTGTGCTGTGGAGGATGTGCTGTTTGGCAGGACCTTTGCCAGATCCTGAAGCTTTTTTGTGGTTCTTCCGCAGGACGTGGTGCCCGTCATAGTCGATTACTGTCTCTTACTCCAGCGCACGTAAGTCTGAGTTTGCAAGCCTGTCTCCCAAATCAGACCACTAACCCATGTAGTCCTGAGTGCTGTCTCCTTTAATATCGCAGGTAGTTAGGTTAGAGGAAGGCTTAAAAAATGATACTGAAGTCAGGATACTTGGTACTCAAAGAAAAGTCTCTCTTAAATTTTCCCTGATATATTGAGGAATAAAAGTTTACTTCAAACTCTTTCCCCCTGCTATCTCCTCAACAAAGAAGGTATTCTGGCAGATTGTGTCCTCATCGTTTCTCCTCTAACAGCAACTTTTTTTTGCTGCAACAAATCCTGTGAAGCTGGATGTAACCTGCATCAGCATAGGAGCTGAACAGGGCATTCGGCTGCTGAGCTTAAAAAATACGGAGAAATTAAACTTCATTTTGAAGCCCTTAAAAGATAGATAAGTAAGAAGATTTCAATATGAAGAAGATTATTTGATAACTGAACACTGCTTTCCTTCCCAGGGATCTATTATTTAACCAGATATATGATAAGATGTGTGAGAATTCTGTGGCTAAAGGCATCTTTCTGGAGTGCTTGGAGCCATACATCTTAAGTGATAAGTTGATGGGAATCACAGCTCAAGTGATGAAAGACTTGCTCCTTCACTTCCAAGACAAGAACAGACTGGAAAATATGGAAGCTTGCATTGTGCATATGGATATCACCAGCTTAGACATCCAGCAGGTGAGCTGCTGTACCAAATACTGTCCCGAGTGCCTCTGAGTAAGCGGCAACATCCCCTAGCCATTGATGCGAGCTTCTTGTTGTGCTTTTAAGTACAGCATCGCGCGTGGAAAATACAGTGCTACCTTTCAATGGGCAAAACTTGTATAGTCCAAACCTTTGCTGCCTTTTAGTCACTAATTTGTAACTGAGCTTAGCCCTGCCTCTCTGGAATCAAATTCCCTGAATATGGGCATTTTTTAGAGTGGCTGTGTCCAACCTGTTATGCGCACACTCCTGGAAACATGTGTCGCTCCGCCAGTTTGTGTCCCAGAATACACTTATGCATCGCCAGCTGGATATGTTGGAAAATACCAGCCAGTCGGGGTTAGTCAGATTAAAGTTTTTCCTGTTTTCCGTACCTTACCTAATGTCGAAGGCTGCAGGGACACAAAAAATTAGAGTTGGGATTGCCAATTCAGTACCTGCCAGCCTGCTCTGCCCAGGCGCTTGCTCTTGCATGGCAAAATTAGCGGAGCAAGTAGATGTTCCCCCCAGGTAGTCCTGTATCCCTTGGCCAGTCTTTATCCCACAGCCCGGCTTTCCGTCCCAAGGAGGGAACTGCTTGCAAACTTGACAGAATGATTCACTAGCCCAGACAAAAGGCAAACAAGCATAGTTAAGGGTTTTGAAGAACTGTTATTTTTATTTTGTAACTATGCAGGTTATGAAGGCTAGAATCTGGACATTTAGACTTCATGTGTACTGCATGAGCAATGAGCTAGATACTCCCTTTGGGGATTTGGGGTCTGTGTAGGGACTGTAGTTCTGCTAATGGAAGTTCTCAGTCTGCTTTAAATTATCCTGTTGAGTGATGCAAGTGCAAGAACAGAGATGGTATTTGAGAGAGCAGGAACAAAAAAAATAGAGGGCTAAGAAGAGCTACGTATCTACATTGYGCTGTTTCCATGCAGGTAGTTCTTCTGTGCTGGGAAAACCGTCTCTACGATGCCATGATCTATGTGTACAACAGTGGGATGAATGACTTCATTAGTCCCATGGAGGTAAGAAAGATGTTCACGGTGTATCATGGTACCAAGCTGCTCTTAACCCTTTCCTTCTGTAGGTATCACCACGCTTTCTGCACAACTTGAACAGGATGAATGCTGTCACTGAAGTGCGTTGAGATACTGTTTGCGTGTTCAGCCAACAGCCTTTCTGAGAATCAGCATTTGAAACTACCGCGTTATCTTCTCATTCGCTGTTTATATGTTGTTCTTCCTTTTGATTCTGAGGGGGAAATCTTGTGTATGATGTATGAAGTTTATTTGCCTAGATGAAGTAGAGGAGAAAAGCGATTTATAATTGCTGTACTCTTTAGAACATAAACTTCCCTTTGACAATCTGGCTGAGGTAGCAATGCTCTGCAAAGTTAGAGTAGGAAATTTAAAGTCCTTTTAATACAAAATGTAAAATAAAAGCAGCATAAGAGAAGCACAGATGAGAGGTGCTGTTCCCATGTTGAGGCAGGCTTTATTCTTAGCGCTCGGGCATGATGTATCAACCGTGCGAGTGCAGGGCTCAATACAGCGGTGTGACTGAAGGGCCTGTCGCCGCCGCTGCTGCTATCCCTGGGGATGTGCCTGATATACCAAATTGTCTTGAAGCCTAAAGCTATAATGTAAAAATGTTTCACTGTGGAGGAACTGCTTGTGTTTTCATAGCCGTGCTAAAATTGAGAGCTGTATCCTTCTGAATGTGAATCTTATTATAATAATATTATAATATTATTATTATAATCCAAATTATAGCAGTTATAATCTCAGTTGATTTTCTCAGAAAGGAGGCTTTTTAGGTGTCTGTGATTTTAAAAAGGACTTATGGAAACCTAGTGTTTAGCTATACAAACAYAAATAACTTTGTTTTCTGCTTTCTAGAGTTTTGAATTCCAATTAGTCTTCACTCTAGGTTCCCCAACCAGCGGTTTGCTGGTGAGCCTGCTAGGTAGCATGAAGATTTGTGTAATCTGATGGCAGAAGATGCAGGGATAGGAGATGGGGCTGGTGAGCTGTGCTCTGACTGTTGCTTCTGGGACTACTGGGAACATTGCTTTTTTTTCTTTTAGCACCTCATCTACGGTTAGGTCTGATTGAACTAATGCTGTTTTCTCATATG
This sequence comes from Apteryx rowi, assembly GCF_003343035.1. Lineage (NCBI taxonomy): Eukaryota > Metazoa > Chordata > Aves > Apterygiformes > Apterygidae > Apteryx > Apteryx rowi. The sequence goes on from NW_020450588.1 coordinate 500,253, forward strand.
TCATAACATCAGCTGGGGAAAGTATCTTTTGCCACATCTRAGTGTCCTCTGCTCCCGCTAGTTTTAAGATATGGTGAGAAAGCAGAGTTTCTGTGGGGAACACACTCCAGTGATCTGTGTTTTAAAACCAAGCAGAATGTTTGGGTTGAGTTTTTACCGCTGCTCGAGCCCTGCATTATAGAGGTCGCAACTGGAAAGGAGCTCAGGATTCCCTTGGCTGGTGTGCACAGCGCTGCCTCTTCTCAGCACAGTGCTGAAACGTGTTTGCAAGCAGAGACGGCAACTTTACTCTCTTTGTTGTTACAGAAACTGTTCAAAGTCATTGCTCCTCCGCTGAATGCTGGGAAGTCTCTCACAGGTACAGAATTCTTTCTTTTTAGGGATTTCTAGTTTTGATATTTCAAACATCCCTGATCCCTTCCAACAAAGGGAGGCGAAAGGGAAATATATACCCCAAATATAAGAGCCTTGGAGAACAGAAAAGTGCTTTAGCACTACTTACTGTGTGTAAACTGCACACGCATGTCAGATGAGATGTTTCGCTAACAATTATGGAAAAGGATTGCATCTCTCTCTGTTGTCCTGTGAAGAAAATGTGATAAAGGATTTTTGTTTTGTAGATGAGCAGGTGGTAATGGGCAACAAGCTGCTCGTGTATATAAGGTAAGGTACTTCAGCAAGTGCGTGTGTGTGGTTGCCCAGTGGTGGCATCAGATTTTAATACATTATAGTTGCAAAAACTTACAGCATATTTTAAGGTCTGAGAGAGTATGTAAAATAGCAATGGCTACTTTGTACAACTGACTTGATGTTACAGTGGCTTGTTGTTATACATCAGGTGAGTGGATAGGCAAAATGAACTTGCATACTCATAGCTCAGGTTGCAGCTGATTTCCCAAGGCCATGTTTTTGCCTTTAGAATTTCATTAGAGTTCCTTCTCCATCCTAATCTGCAACACAGTGCTCCTTGGCCAAGGACTTAGTAGTGTGAAAAGCTGTATTTTAATCCTTTCTGTAAAGCCTTTTGGGATAGCTGTTCTCAGTTGTTGCTTACTGTATTGCCTATYATTTGCAGGAGGTCGTTGCACAGTAGTGATTATTTAGCAAATTCGTCTTTCTGGAATCTATTCAAGATTGTGAACATTAGAGTCCGCMTTACTCCTGATTCCTAAAATACATGTTTGTGAGAAATCCTGAGTTTCCCCTGTTACATTTCTGCTGCAGAACTGGCATACCTTGCGTACGCATTGGCTTATTATGCATTAACAGCATTGCTGTCTGCAGTGTTTGTTTACCCACTCTCAGGTGGTTTGATATTTACAAAATAAGTTGACTTGTTTTAAAAGCATCCTGAAAACCAGCCCAGAAAAGAAACTGTTTGCCTCAATCCATTTAATGTCAGGCTGTATTAAAAAATGCTTCTCCCCTGCTTTTCCACAGCTGCTGCTTGGCAGGCCGTGCATATCCATTGGGTGATATTCCTGAAGATCTGGTACCTTTGGTTAAAAATCAGGTGAGCAACCTTTTGAAAGGACCCTTTCACATCTGAGGCTTTTGCAAGAAACCCTGTGTGTTTCATTTCATGGATTTCTTGTAGAAGACTTAACAATCTGATAGCTRTATCCTTGCGATATGAGTATATGCCACTGCAAATACCAAAGAAATATTTTGAAAATGAAATCATACAGTTGTTGCCATCTGAACATTTGAGCTTAATATTTTTCCTTCATCTGTAAATTGGGGAATGGGAGCATGCAATTCATAATGGCACAGATTTTGATTTTTCTTTTTTTTGGCAACTTTACCACARAGTTGCTAGAAATGTGTTGCTGTCTCCTCTTTCTAAACTTGACTGCATACAGTGCCTCAAATATGGGAGTATCTTCTGTATTCTCAAATGTAATGCAAGGTTAACAGAGTAGAATCTGAAATAAYGTCCAAGAACGTGGCACTTAAATATTCCTTCTACTGCTTGACTATTGCTAAAATATCAGTTTGTGTTGGACAGATACTATATACTATCAGATACTATACTCAGCTCCCCAGATCTCTGCTGCACAGCTGAGTATTARATTTTTAGCATGGTCTTTTTCCCTGATGAAGAACCTGTTAGATGCCTTTCTGTCAGCTCTTGTCCTACTGTCCTGTTACCATATTTTCACCACTGAGGTTTATCCAGCCTCAGATATTCAGGACAAGCATGTGTCTGTTTTCTAGCTATAATTCTCATGTGCAGGGTGAACATTTCTGCCCTGTCAGTTAAAACTGGATCAGCTTCTGCCATATCCACAGATACTTAGTATATGGGTGGATGAGGTGGAGTATGCCCTGACTGCAGACAGCATTAGGTAGTGTTCAGTAGGTAGCAACTTAGGTCTTGGTTGCAGGTTTCTCTGAGGCTTTTGATTTCTTGGTCGTATTTATATTAGTGTGCATTTGTGCTTGTCTCTGCTCATCAAGACCTTGTGTTTCCTGAAGATAGTTTTCCAACCTTGTGGAAACTGCAAGTATTCAGCTGTAGTCAAGAGCACATTCTAATCAAGCGCTCCTAACTGCGTTCTTGTACCCTTGGCCCATGGGGTCGACCTGTCTCAATGATGTCTGCCCCTCTGACTCCACATGCAGATATGTGAGAAATTGTTTGCCAGAGCTAGTTAACAGGTTTAACGCGCTGCAGTGCATCTCTCCTTGGGCATATCTGAAGAACCCCTCTTGAGAGTTTCTTCCTTCTGCCAGTTTCTTCCTTCTCTTGAGGAAAGTGGTCAAAGCAACTCATGGCTTGTGGATATTCTCCAGCCTTGTGGTGGCTCTTCCCCAAGCTATGCCATACTCTGATAAAATTGTCTGCTTTCTCAGTCTGTTCGAGCTCTGGTTAGGAGGCACAGGACTGGCACTACATTCCTCTTCACCCACCTGTCTTGTCCAGCCTTAGTTTTGGAGTTGTGCCTGAGCAGGGCCTGCCATCCTATTTATAGGGCAGGTTCTTAGATGCTTCAGAAGACTCTATATCTATGTTTATGGCCCCTCAAGGATCACCTGCTTGTTTTTGCACCCTGAGCTGAGCATAGACTGACTGTCCATCTCTCAATCTTTTGCTCTTGAGCAGGTCTCTGCAGGAAGAACTGTCACCTAACATCCAGATCATCTTCCCAGGGCACTTTAGGAACAGCAATTGCTACCTCAGGGCTTCTGAGTGCTGCTGTTATCCTGTGCAGATCTTGGTGGCACATACCTTGTTTTATTCGTGCGGGACAGGTGTGAGCATATCCTTGATGCTTTCCTCAAAGGTAGAGAGCACCTAGCTAAAATCACAGTGAATTTATGCCAGAAGTGTGACTTAGACACACAGGTTGCATGTCCTGACAGTTAGCTTTGTCACTGCCAAGTAAACCTCCTTCCCTTATTCTTTATCTCCATCAGCCTTCAAGCAGATTATTTCTTTCTATTTAAGGAGTTTCACCTAAGGCAAAGCTTAACCCCTTTACTGACATCTTCCAGAATGTTTTAAAATGGCAGTTGCTGCTGGTTGTGACTTTGTGCTCATAAAAATCTGTCCTTCCTGAGTTTCTGGCTAGTTCTGCTGCTAAAATCATTTTCCCTTTGGTCTCTAGCATTTCACTTTTGTTTCAGGGTTTTAAGAGATAACGCTTTCCTTTGCACGCTTTCTCTCTGCAGTACAAAGGAGCGGATGTTTTTGTTGCCAATCCAAAGCTTGTAGCAGTAAATGTATGTGGTGGCTCTGGGTTGTTTGGAAGCCTTTCCTCACAGGGTGTGCAAGCCAGTTTGCTCCCCTGTGCTGGGTTAAGCACTGGGCTGTCGCCCTGTCCCACAGTCCTAATGGATTTGTCTCCTGCACACACTCTAGAACTGGCGCAGCAACAGCACGTGTGGCTCAAGGTCCGAGGCAGCATGAAAGTATAACCAGCAGCAGTAGCACCGGGGAGGAGTCATCAACATCTTGTTGTGATCTCTGATAGTGTTCCTGTGAGTCTGGTTTAAATAACGGCTGTCTGTCTGGAAACTTGAATCCAGCAGGCTGGCTACAGTCTGGTGTTTGGAGTTGCAGGCCGGCAGGTGGGGATCAGGCTGAAGAGGGCTGTGGATCTGAGAGTCAAGCTGCTAACTCCTCCTGGCTTCATCACTGCTGTGGTGAGAGGAAAATTAACTCAGAATAGGAGTAAATGAGAGAACGTGGCATTTCCTGAGGGTGGGATTTTTGGTCTATCCTGGGAGAGCATATTGCCTGTCATTCAGCTCTGCACGGGAGCCCAGTGTGTATCTTAACACATACTCGCAAGTGCTAGCCAGTAGCTTCGCTGCACCAGTCTGCAGTCTTTCTTCTGGAAGCCAGATCTGTTGCGAGCTTTGACAGCAGCGCATCTGAGACAGCTGGAGCAGTGCCCTGTTGTTTGCACTGGGAAGGTCTGGACTTCCCTGTCAGTGGCTCAGTAAAGGGGGTTGCTTTCATTTTGAAAGACAAGCTCAACTTTCAGAGGTAGAAAGTCAGTGGAGGAGTTGCAGAATTGAGTGGCACTTAAATTGGTCTTTGCGGGGCCAGAAACTGTGGGGAAGTTGTGCCTCAAAGTGCGGAAGCAGATTGACTGGCTCTTCCCAAGCGAACTACTGACAAGGGGGAGAGCTGTGCCCTGGATAGCTCTCTGAGGAGAGCTGCCTGTGGGTCATCTCACACCTTGGAGATACCAGCAACAGCGTGTTTGGTAGGATCTGCAGTGAGGAGCGTCTGAAGAAGCTCCCTGACTACTGACTCACAGTTTGTACACTGACTGGTCCTTTCTCGGCCAGTCCGTGCTAATGATTTCTACGTTTGTGCTGATTTAGACAAAGGGAGGAGAAAAAGGATTTTGAATACTTTTCCTTTTTTGTTTGACATAGAGTCCTGTGTTTTCATCCACCAGGATGGCATCCAGGGGAGTTTTACCCGCTATTTATTTTTACTGTAAGACTACATGTGCAGCAGAGAAGTCCTTGCCCTTCACTGTCCTTTGCTCTAGGTGTGACTATGGTACATTTTCGACCCTTCAGTCTTGAGCGCTGGGATGGCATATGGTTTACAGAGTCAGTTCTTTTCTAGAGATCTCTCTTGTTTGGTTTGGGTTTGATCACTTTTTCCGTAACGGTATCTGTGAAGTAGGAATAGCCTGGATTGCATTGAGACATCTCACCACTGGGATCCTTCTTGCTTGCCATCGATCTGAGGGTCCTTCAGCACTTTTGAGGCCAGACTAGCTCTTCTCCTTCCATCCGACAGGACTTATCAGCCTTCACTGATCATTCATTGATCTGAAATTTGTTGGTGAGCCTTAAGGGGAAGATTTTTCTGCTGTCAGTAAGCAGCAGGAAGCAGCACTCAAGTTAGAACATTGATGAACTCCGGAGGTGTTTTAAAGCTTAGTGCAAAACAGGTCATGATGCTGCTTTCCCATGTGCTTGTGCTCTCAGTTATCTGAAATCTGTAGGAAATCTGCTATGTTTGTTTGAATGTTCATTGTAGGTCTTCGAATTTCTCATCCGGCTGCATTCAACTGAGGGATCTGTGGATGAAGAGGTCTATCCTTATGTTCGTACCTTGCTGCACTTCGACACTCGGGAATTCCTTAATGTTCTTGCTCTGGTAAGAGGCCATTAAACTCCTCCAAGAGAAAAATGCAACACCAGCTGCTCCATCAGTATGTCATGGCTGCGTGACCTCCAAGATGCCTTTAAAGGTGCATGCTGTAGCTAAACCAGTGGTTACTGGCTCAGTGCAGGATGTTTTGACCTGTGTTTTATAAGATATCAGAGGAGATCATAATGGTCCTTTATGACCTTATATAAATTGATGAATATGTGACATTATGCAGTAGAATGCTCTGTTAACAGAGGCCATCTTTAAAAGCACAGATAAAACAATAATGTGCTTGTAGAGAGTGTTTCAAAACCTACATCTCTCTCCTGCATAAAGAGTCATCTTTCTTTCTTTCTTTCTTTCTTTCTTTCTTTCTTTCTAAGTTTCTTCCATTTCCTCTATCTGTTTGGGACCTGCTACTTTTACCTGGATATGTAAGAACTGTTTTGGTAGTTACAAAAGAGCAGATTGTTATCTTGGAACCTGGTGCTTAGGTAATATGCCCAGAAAGGACTTAAAAGGATTGTCAGCCTTGTGATATGGCTGCTTGTTCATGTTTGCTTTTATTTCTAGAGCTGGGGGTGGAGGGCATTCTTCTCAAAGTGTCAGTATTTTGCCTCCTGCAGACTTTTGAAGATTTTAAGAATGACAAGCAAGCTGTGGAATATCAACAGAGAATTGTGGACATACTTCTGAAAGTGAGTGTGCCTAAAAATTAACCTCTGTATATATGTCTGACTGTGATTACGTATGACACTGTGCAGTAAAGCCCGTAATTTAGGTGAGGTGTTTCCAGTCCTGTGCTGAATGACACCTCTGAGAAGATGTGCTGGGGCTTGGATTCACCTCAGCCCAGGTGGTCAGTTGGGTATTTAGAAGTGATGGTTCATGCCATAAAGCATGGAGATAGCAAGGTCTCCATTTTTGTGATTTTCCTTGCTTTGTACTTTGATGTCAGACTCCTCCTTTCTGCACTGTTAAGTTCATTTTTGTCTGCTCCTCATCCCTTCTACTCCTTGTTTCCATCTCAGCAGAAAACCATCCTGGGAATCTAGTGCTTGGCAGGGTGCCAATGCTCTTCTGCTAAAACCCTGCTCCTGTGTCTGCAAATGCTGTATTTGGGATGTAACATACCCACAATGACAGGCCTGTCTTTAGTAGATGGGAGAGAAGAGTGTCAGAGCTGTCAGCCCGGTGCTCTAGAAATCACTTGTCATTTGCAGACCACGTTCCTTAACAATGTTCTCATTAAAAGTTCTTGCTGCCAAATGCTGTTTGCTTTCCTCTTCAAAGCTGTCAGCATTAATAATGAGTAACTCCGCTTGGAAGCTGTTTATGTATAAACATATCATAAGTAGTGTTCCCCTGTCACTGTCATCATGGATAGATGAGAGCAAGGGCACCAGCGAGTGAATTCAGCGACAGAGCTGCTGCGGTAGGCTGCGTCGGGGGGCTGAGAGAATGCCACTGTGGGGGAACTTCTGCGAGTCTGGCTGAGTCAGGCTTTGCTGTAATGATGTTAGTTAACCCTGTGCTGCGTTAGGCCATGCTTGTTGCGTCTGTAGCTGCTGTCAGCAGGAGGCGTCCTGCTGTTCTGGAGCTACTGTGGAATATGTTCCCGTGGCAGGCTTAGGTCGGATCTACCTGTTTACAGCGCTACTTTGTGCTACCGGCCACATAGCAAGCAAGTTCTGTCTGCCTGCAACAAAATTCAGCCCTGCTCTTGGAGGGGAAAAGGATGGTAACTGTGAGAAATGCGGCAGGATTAGATGCATCTGCAGGCAAAGGATTCAGTGCTATGAGAATTCTCAGCCCCTTGGTCTTGAATCTGCTCTCTTTTTGAATAAAAATTTAAAAAAATCTTGGAGCTTTTTAAATAAAAGAAATTTATCATTGGCAATAAAAGCACTTAGAAAATAGCCATGTGCTTACAATAGAGCCTGGCTGATGTAGACCTTCCACTAATACTGGTTGAAACCCATTGCTCTTAGAGGGGATTCTCCAAGCAGGGGCATTTCACATTCTCTAAGTGTTTGAGAGTAATTTGGTTGGTTGGTTTTTTTTTAAGTTTTATTTTATTTGGAAACCTAAGACACCAAGTCAGGACACATCATACTTTTTTTTTTTTAATGTGCCAGACATGTAACAAGTACTCCTCAGGTTTCAAACCTCTTTTGTGGTAACTCTTAGATATTCATGTTTTCTATATTTTGAAGTCAAGTCAGCACAGCTACAGGTTTCTCAAACTATTCATAGACTTGCAGCTAATTTAATGTGAGAAAAGAAACATTTTTCCAAAGCCACAGTTATTACTTAGTCATTTCATCAGTTCTTCTTGCGTACCACAGTTGAAGTGGTGAGTGCCTGGGGCTTGAAGCCAARTGTATTTTTTCCTCCCACAATTTTTCGTTTTGTCTTTTTTCCTCATGTAACAACATTTCTCTGCTCAGGAGCCCTATTGCATGTCCAGTCGTCAGCGCAGACTATGGAGATGGAGATAAACATAGGCTTCCTCACCGCTGTTTGGAGCCCCTTTACCCCCAAAGTCAGGCACATGCAAGAGTACTTCCCTTCRCTRTAGGGCAGAGAAGCCCCATCTCTTYAGCTTTAGAGCAGAATATAGCTGTTGCCTGTGTCTTCAGRCCAAACAGATGAATACCAGAGAGAATGGCTCTTATTTTGACCTCCAGGATGGAYTTGCAACAGGAAACTGTGTAGGTGTCTCGGGTGGGAAGAGGCCCGGTGGTCATACAGTGATTTCTTGTTGCAGCATCCTGATTGTTATCCCAAAGGCAGCTGCAGAATGAATCACTTTTGGTTTTATTTCTCTCCTTTCTCCCTAATGCTTCTCAGGTCATGGTGGAGAATTCTGACTTCACCCCATCGCAGGTTGGCTGCCTCTTTACCTTCCTTGCCCGTCAGCTCGCCAAGCCCAACAACACATTGTTTGTGAACAGGACGCTTTTTGACCAGGCAAGTATTCCTTTGCCAGGAACAGAAAAAATCTAAATAGAGTGCCGTGCCACGGAAAGTGTGGCTGGTGCTGTAAACTGAAGCAATTCTGAAAGAACCAGTGCATTGTATAACAGGTAGCATCTTGCTAGGACTTTGTTGTGACTTCAAAGCAGGGGTATAGGAGGGACCACAGAAGCACAGTAAGGTCCCTATTTCAGCCTGCCTCTTGGAACTGTGCGAGAAATGGGATCAGGTCCCAGGGGATGGAGACAGCCACGAGTGTTAAAACACCCTCCTCTTCTCCATGGAAAGGCAGGTTCTTTTGGTCACTCCTGCCACAGGGTTGTGGCTTTCCCTCTCCAGAATCTTTTGGGACCTCGTTTACTCCAGTATTCTTAAGTGTCCTTAGTTATAGAATTTGATAGAGAATACCTTGTTGATGAATAGTCCATTCAAATTGTGCACTCATGTTCTGGTTTGCTCTTGGTGGTGGTGGTGTTCACAATCTRCTCGGTCTGGACGCCTCTGGGGGCTTGTGCACTTCTTGATGTTAAAGAGGTTGTTTGCGTAGTTTGGCTATCTGTTTCCTTTGAGCACACTGAAACTCTTCTGTTGTTTGGGACAGGTGGTTAATCATGTTTTTTCTACTTATACTACAGCAAAAAGTTGGTTAAAGTTCATGGGCTTAGAGTAATGGTTATGCTAACTAGGCCTAACTCATGCTAACTTCTACATCCTTGCACAGGTCCTTGAATTCCTGTGCAGTCCCGATGATGATTCCCGCCATTCTGAGAGGCAACAGGTAATGACCTTTAAAGGAACAGTTCTTTAAGTATGAGGAATGGCCAAACTCTAGAGCCAAGTTCAGCCTTGTTGGGGAATGGATGCTGGCTGAAAGGCATAGTGAAGATCGTATGCCAAAGCAGTCACCTAGCATGGGAGTGGTGGTCAGCATGAAAAACTTAGGCAATGCTGTGTGCAGTGGGAATGGGGCAGGATCCTTCCCCCCACTGCCTGCAGGAGAGGTTTGACAGCAGTAGGAACAGAAGCAGAAAAAGTCCTGGGGAAACCCATGACCTTCATAGTGGACAATCAACTAAAAACAAACAAACAAACACAAAAAGTAAAATAATCCCCATGTTAATACAAAGTTCTTTGGAGCAGGAGCGACGTGCTCTACAACAGCATTGGCTGTCCAGGTGTCAGTGCTATATAATTAACTGGTTTTCAACATCTGCAGGTCCTTTTAGAATTGCTCCAGGCAGGAGGGATAGTACAGTTTGAAGAGAACCGCCTTATCCAAATGGCAGAAAAAGCTGAATTGTAAGTTGTGTGTGTGCACAGTATAAAAATATTGCCTTTAAAACTCTTCCAAAGCTTTTTTCCCCCAGATATCCTGTTCCAATTTTGCAGCTGTGATTTGTGTTATTTTGCGTATGCATTCATGTGCGCCTCATTTATCAGGTCATATTTAATCTGTACCAGTCTCTCTCTTCTATCTCACTGGGTGTTCACACCTCCTCTTACCTTAACAATGCTTTGTGTAGAGCTGTGGGAATCTTTCAGTGTGAAATTTGTGGAGCTTGATGAGCTTTGGCACTTCCTATTCTAGAGCCAAGGCTTTGCTCAAAGGTGTAGTTGTATTTTTGAATGCTCTGCCACTGACAGATGGAGATGACTGGTTGGGGTGAGGCCGACAGGTGGATTTATAAGCACGCTAGGGTCTGGAGCCACCCCCATGCTACTCATTTTAGAACTGAGTAGGAGAGAAATGCAGTGTCTGGAAAGGCTGAAAATTTCCACCATCTCCTTTAGCTGCTTTACCTTTCTGGAAAGTGTCTGTCRTGCCCGGACTTAGTCAGCCAGGGCATCTTTGTCCAAGTCTTGAATTTGGATGTTACACAAGTTATGTGAATCCACCGTGTTACAAAGGACCAGAGGGAAGGAAGTGAAAAGGTGGGGTGTGCCCTGCCTGTTTTCCTGTGTCCCCTAGAAGGATTTACTCGGCCAAATTTTTCAGCCCCAATATGACTTAGAAATGCAGCACAAGCACCTGAGAATCAGAGTCACAAGCAAGCTGATCGCCTGAATATCCACACGGATTTTTTTTCTCCTTGCTTGAGAGAGTATGACAGGCAGCGCCACCCGTTCAGTCACTGCTGTCAGAGCTAACAGACCGGTGGTGTGAAGTGATTTAGCAGATTTTTGACTTGTTTTGCTTCAGTTACACACTGTTTTTATCTCATATCTTCCTGACTCAAAATATTAAAGATGTTTATTAAAAATTGAAGCAAACCTGCTGTGTCATAACACACTACTACTTCAGTGTATTTCTTGGAGCTAGGATTGTACATTGGCCTAGCTTAGAGCTGACTGTGTTATGGAAATAAGTAAGATGATCAGGATTTTTGTTATCTGTCCCTTGCCTCTGACCTTAATAATGCCAGTTTCTCTGTTCTGTATGATGACTCCCCCAAAAGGGGGAGGTCATAGGCTCATTGGCCTGTGGCTGATAGTAACTGGTGTATGTAAATTGGAGCCCTCAAGGAGATGCTAATTTGGGGAGGGAAGCTCCTATATTAACCTGTGTGATTTTTACAAAACTAAGAGCCTTAATGTAAGACACTTCTGAATGCTTTTTGTAAAACATACTGTATTTTCTCTTGAGTGCTGGTCTTGCAGCAGCAATTACCGAGTTAAATCGTCTGGTTCTTTCTGAAACTAAAAAATGATGGGGAGAGCATCATAAAGATGGTGATTAAGGGATGAGGGAACTAGAAGGTGTCCAGAGGATGTGAAAGAGCTTCTAGAAGAGCTAACATGGAGGAATGGTCCTCTGGGATTTTGTATAGATCTGTTGGGGCATCACGGTCAGGTATCCTGCCAACCTGTGCTGCGTCTGGCCTRTGTGCTTGCATTCTGCTGAGCCAACTGAGCGAGTGTGTTTGTCCTAATGTAGAAAGTATCTTTTTCATTTTAGCTATCAGATTTGTGAGTTCATGTATGAACGAGAGCTCCGCTATGACAAGATCATTGGCTGTTACTTGCGTGATCCAGTGAGAAAGGTGAGTACGTTTGGTGCTTCTGACCTTCCTTCTTCACAGCAGTGCAGCCCACCCTGCTGGTGGTAATGTAAACGGGCAAAGCAGTCCTGCTCTTCTCTTTTCTACCTTAAAACTGTCCTTTTCAGTTGCCTTTTCTTACCTATAGTAAAGGCTTCTTGTGTGTGTGTGTGAAATGCCATGATAAAATCTGATGCTGTTAATGGGGGTGTGGAACGTAATCTACCATTTGTGTTTTTATGCCTTACAGGAGGAAGTTTTCAACTACATTCACAACATCCTCTCTATGCCTGGGTACAGTGCTGAAGAGAAGCAGTCAGTGTGGCAGAAAGCTTTGGACCATATAGAGGTACAGTATGGCTTAAACCCAGCATACCTGAGCTCCTGCTGACTCTTCCTGGATCTGCCTAGTGCTGCTCTGTAAGCAGAAGTGYCACTGTGTTGAATGACAGCTGCTTGGTAAGCCTTAAGAAGAGGAGATTTTGGTATTGTTGCAAACAGGACGTTGAAAATAGCTACCAGCGTTGCCTTACTGCGTGTGATGTCTAGCACAGGTTTACTCTCACTTCCCTCTGCACAAAGTGCTCGTTGCTTTTATGTCTTGTGTGGAGGGGAGTGCCTTGATGGGGAAACTGAGGCAAACAACGGTTAAGTCAAAACTGCTCAGAACATGGCTGGCAAAATCAGAAAATTGCTCAAGAAATCCTTCAGTATTTGTCTGTGTGCTTCATGGGTCTTAGCTTGGACCACCAGTTAGCAGGATCCTGAAAATCTTGGAGTACAAAGGGCAAAATTTGTTGGCATTTCTGTTCAGCATTTGGTTCGAACGAAGCAACTTGCTCTGACTTTTTCAACATGCTTGTATGGTTTTAGTGATGTCATACATTAGTGAAAGTGCATCTCTTGGATTCAGGATGGCTTCCGTGGTTTCTTGATTTTAAGTATTGCTCTTTGGATAACATGACCATATCAGGAGGTGATGGCTAGTGCACACTGTATAATAAGGAAGTGATCCATTAGCAAGTYTTTCATCTCCTGAGCCCGCAGCAGCAAGGTCAGGACGTCAACATCACTGGCCTCACAATCTGTAGTATCGAGTTCCACGTATTACTGTGTTAAATACATTCAGCATTGGTACCTGGGCACTTCTATCCTGCAGGAAGATGGAGACCTAACTTCTACCCTAAGACACAAACTGTTGCTAAACTTCTCTGTTTAATAACCTTTCCCATCTCCTCAATCTCCCTCTGCTTCAGGAGACGGAGATGTGTCTAAAATGATTGTCCAGTCAGGCATGAGGCATCCATTACATCTAGTTTTTTCAAGGTGGTGTCGGCCTCCTCCAGGGTGATCTGGGGATGAGCCAGGATGGTAGCTTTGTCTATAAAGCGAGCAGTCATACACCTGGCCAGAAAACAGCCACAGAAATCCACATCCCACAAGGTGGGCAAAAAAGTACCGGGGACCATTTGAAAGATGCAGAATACGTCTGGTCTCCGCTAGTATCTGAAAGTAGTGGATGACTAATGAGAAACTGGACCAAGAGGAAGATGGTTCAAAAGACATTAAACAACGTGAATTCAGCTGTATGACATGCACCTTGCTGAGTTCGCATCCATGTTTCAGGAACACTTGGGGAGCCTACAAAAAGCGGTGTTGAAGGTGATGGTTGTGCTTTATCTGAATAGATCTAGCTCATTACTGTCTTTTCAGAGCAACTGTGGTTACATGCTGGCCTTTCCGAGTTGAGCAAACTGTTTCTGTCCCCCTTGCTGCTTCCTTGCGTCTGTCTGGTTCTTCTCTCCTACTGAATACAGTTGCCTCTGCTTGTATTGGTATATACAGCCCAAGTTGGTTGGCCTTATGGGTGAGCTAGTCTCACTTCATAAGCACTAGCTTGTGTCTTTATCAAATCACAGGATCGTCTCCTTGCTGGTGTCTTCAGCCTGAGGCCTTTGACAGTTGCTGTTCCGTGCTTTGGTGTCTCAGAACAGATCAGAAATGTCCTGGGTTGCCCTTCCTGATGTCTGTCATTGTGTTGTACCAGTTTTGATAAGGTTGTCATAGGCTAAGCTTGACAACTTTACATATTGTGTTGTTTGTTTTTATTTCCCCAGGCTGGTGGAGCCGCTTCTTGAATATTGTACAGTGTCAGAAGTGCCCAGTGCCAGCTTGTCAGAGCTGCGTATTTTTCTGACTTTGGCAAGCAATAGAAAATCTTCTTCTCGGCTTGTCCATGGTTATCCTTAGATGGAGGATTTCTCACACTGTTCCACCATCTTTGCTGAAAGGGGCCTGCTGCTTTTATCCTTGCTGCTTTTTGCTGCTTTCCCTGAAAAACTACTGGGAAGATGACCAGTTCTGTAGGTCACCTTTCTTGGATGCTGTTACTGAGATCAGCTTCCTCTTTCCTTTTGGCAGAGTCCTTTTTCTAACAGAGATGAACAGTATGTGCAACATCATGTGGCTTAGCGGCTCACTGGCTGCCCTGGGCTTTTGTTCTTTTCCAGTGTATTAATCCTGCTCTCAGACTTTCATAAGACTTAAAATAGTAAATAGAATTTTACTGGGAYGGTGCTCTGATTTCAGGGCGTTGAACAACTGTCCTTTCATCTGCTGAGGTATGAAAGCAACAAAACAGCCTTTTTGTTGAGACTAGCGGTGTCCTTCCTGGTGGGTGTATGACACAAAGTAGAGTTCGTAGTCAATGCCGTTTCTTATTCTCTCCATCRTTCTACACAGCAATTGTTCTTTGATGTTTATCGCTTTCAAAGTAAGGTCTAAGGCTTCTTTTCAGTCTTAATGCTGTTTGTGAGGGTCACTTTCTATCCTCAGACCCACGTGCCTTGTGCACTACTGCCTTCTCAGGGGCTGTATCAGCTGAATTGGTGGCTGCTACATGGGTTAGGAGACCAAGTTACTGCAGAGTAGCTTTTCCAGAAATTTCTTTTTTTCAGATGTACGTTTATGAAGCTTTTCTTTCTGTATCACCTTTAACAGTTGTTTTTGTTTTGTAAGGCAATGCTTTCTCCTTTGTAGGCTTAGCGGGGAGGGTGGGAAGGGTTATCATTTACCAAAAATCTGTTTGAAGCAGTTGCTTCTCAGTTACTGCTTCTCAATTGGAAGTATGAAAGCATTAGGAGCTGAAAACTCATATTTTGAGTCATGTGAACTTGTATAATCTTGTATGATCTTTTAGATCAAGCTTGGCAGGAGACAAACAACAGGCATCTTAAAGTTTTTTTTTTTCCTTTTATTACAGTAAGGAAATTTTTCCAGGGTTCTTTTTCAGTTCTGGGCAGATAACAGGGGAATTCACGATTTCAGGAAACTTGCTTCTAAACCTCTGGTTACAGTTTAGTTCAGGCCAGTGCTATTTAAAAACTGTTTCTTTTTGACTGAGAAATGCCCTGTAGAGTCAGCTGGTGCCTTTGTTTCCTCTTTCCTGCTGGATCTCTTCCCAACTGGCGCTAGCTGGTCTCGTCAGCACAGAGTAAAGGGCTGTTGTCAGCAAAGCRCATGAAATCATTTGCTGGCCTTAGAACAGAGATGCTGTCTGACTGGTGTGAAGAGTTTTGTGTTCTTTCTATTGCAGACTTAAATCATTGACTTTCAAAAGTGTCTTTCTCCAAACTACCTTTCCTTATAATTATTTTCAAAATCCTTTTTGGGTGATGGTATTCATTATTTTTGAGCTTTCATCTAGGTAAAGATGCAGTTACAATATGAATGGACTCAGTGATGCTGCTTAATTACATTGCCTGTAAAATTAAAGATAATTATTTTTGTTGTGATTCCCTCTCCAAAGGAGTTGTTGTTGCTGAGCCCCTCTAAAGCAGCCGACTTGGTGGCCATTCACTTCGGTGAGCAGATTGAGCGCATCATTACAAACCTTCAGGTAAGGTGTTAAAGTTCTTTGCTGGTGCTTCTTTGCAGTGGGGTTGCCATGCTTGTCAGAGGCACGTGACACCCTTTGGTGCAGTCATTCTCTTCCCAGATTGCTAAGAGTAACGGTAAGTTTGTCACTCTGTCATAAAATAGCTTAATAGCTATTCAACTGCAAGAATTGCCACGTTAAATTATTTGGCCTGTTTGTGAATATCTGGCTGTAAAAACGTCTGATCGCTGAGTTGCTAATTGCATCACTTGACAGCACAGTTTTCAGTTTGGAGTCCGGTCTGGCTTAAACTCAGAGCTTGGGCAGACCTGGTGTCAGCAAACATATTCTCAAAGGAAGCGGTGTATAAGGGTTTACTTAAGGAAAACGCCTAAACCAACTTCTTAAGCAAACACCAGCCATGAGCAGTATTTCCTTCAGTAGATATAGTCCAGGAATCACTCTGGTTTATAGCACATTACTTAAAGTAGTAATACTTCGTCTCCTCCTGTTATGTAGGACCAGTTCTTACTCTTCCAGTTTCTGAGGAGTCTCCTTGACCCAAGGTACGTAAGAAAATTGGACCATTTACAAACCGTTGCTTTAATATATGAGTTAAATATATTCCTCTGAAACAATGTATCTGTATGTGGTCTACATGCAATTTTAGGGCCTAGAAAAAGAGACTTGCTCTTCAAACTGCCCAAGAAAAGGAAAAATAACGCTGTTTTGTGGAGTATTCTTCAGCAGAGCCCACGTCTGCCTTCCTAACTGGGAAGTGGTGTGGGTTCCAGTARGTGCAGTGTGACGCTTCCCCCACATTGGTGGGAGTTTGGGCACCGCATACCAGCTCTTTTGGGAAGGCTGCGAAATGGTTACCCTGTGACTGAACTGCCGTTGCTGTTCTTGGGCACCCACTGGTTTAATTACTTCACTGAGGGGCCCCAAATTTAACATAAATAGAAAGATGCTTTGGTCTACTGGCAATTCTCATTTATAGCTAATTTCGGATTTGCTGCCATATTTCATTGCAGACTTCTCTTTAACTAGTTGTTTGCTCCATCTGCTCCTGTTCTTTCAGTGTTTCAGCACCGAGTGTTCTCTTTCGGTTGAATCAGTTTCAAATGCTACAAGCCCTTGATTTTACTTATTTATTTTGTAAGACATTTATATCTGCACAGCTCCTGTTGCATTCTAGCAATTGTTAATGCAATTCTCTTTAATATTTTCTGGAGAGATCTTGTTTTATTAGTTAGCTACAAATTAATTATTGTGCTTTATCAGCAGGAGAACTAAGAAAAGATAATATTATCTAAACTCAAGTGTCAATGTTTTGGTTCTGATTTGAATGGAATGAAAAAGCATGTTGTGGAAGCTAGAACTTGGGAATAATCAGTCTTTTAGTTTTATTAGGATGTAAATAATAATAATAAAAAAGACTTACCTTGCTATTTCAGAAGTTTTAGAATCATGTTTGTTTGGAAGGGGTTAGCTCCCACACCTACCATGTTTCTTAGAATATAAAATCAGAATTTTGACAAGAAAATATCTTGGTTGGGTTTTATAGGTAGAGAAATTGTATGATTTAGTTAAGCAGAAATTATATCAAGCTGGATGTGAAGTAGGACTCTGTTTATGCTATGATATCACTTCATTTACAGCAAGTGAGACCCAATGAAGGTAGTAATTAACCTGGGTTTTAATCTTATGCATAGAATGTCTTCCATAATCTCCGAGTAATAAACCCATCCAATCTAGCTCCACCATAATTAGAGCTAAATACAGCCGTTTCCCCTGTAGTTGTCTTCTAATCAAAAGCAACACATCAGATGTTCAAACCAGCAAAAGGAAACAACTTGCTGTATCTGATCCTACAAAAGATCTCTGCTCCTCCCTCCAAGGCTGACGTGCAGCAAGCCGCATCAGGCCGCGTGGCTCGTCTTGTTGTGCCATGTGCACCGTAGCAAAGTTGATGTGAACAGTTGCTATTCTGTGTTCCAAAGTGCAGTAATTCTCCGCACTGCWGTATCGTTTTCAGCATCCCAGCAGTGAAGGTAAACCCTGTACTGACTGGATTGCAGATGCCAGACTACTCAATAAGTAAAAGATAAGTGGGGTTTTTATGCAGAAAGATGAACAAAATAGTACTGAATACTTTGGATTCACTTGTGGCAGTGACTGACCTTGAAGCACAAGGTCTAGAAGCCCAAGGTTTAACCTATCAGTATAAAACTGTTGCTGGTAAGAAGTGCTCTGTAGAGGTGCTAGATCACTGGAATGATTTTTCTGTAACATTCAAGGTCCTGTGGTCTGTTATCAGTGCAATAAGGTTGTCTCCTTCTGAGACATATCCAAGTGAGCTGAACAATATCCTGAGAGAGGGAGGGAGGGAGAAATCTCACTGTACAAGGCCTAATTTGCAGATGTGCCTATGCTTTGTAGTATATCAATGCATAAAATTGATTAGTTTTTTCTGAAAACGTCTCTCTTTTCAATCAATTTAAATGTCTATAGGCTTTTTCTGAGTAAAATTCTTATTAGAAGAGAGACTCTTGGTATAGCAAATGAGCTTTTAATGTCTCAGATACGAAGAATTGCTTGATCRCATGGGGGACAAGACTCATCATGCTAGTGTAACTATACTGAGTTGGTGGAATTGCATTAGGGATTAATTTGGCCTATTTAATTTAGCTAGAGGTTTATTTTAAAGGAGTTTAAAAGAGGTGAAGGCGGGGAGGGGGGAAGGAAGAGAGGGAACAGGGTTAATAGAAACTGCCTAGGGAAATTAAAACCAAATGTCCATATGTCCATATCTTATAAACAGCTATGGAAAACAGAGACTGTAGTGTATGCCAAGGCATGTGTAACATATACTACATAAATGAACTGAGGTTCGTTTATCATAGCCTTTGTTTTGTTTTCATTTTTAACCTCTTTCTAAGTTTTTTCCTTTCTAAACAAATGCACTGAAACGTATCTGTTTGCAATGCAATTTGTGTATTGTACCCACAATATTAATGTTTTTAGCAACACAGTGTTTTGGGTCTATAAACCTACTAACAGATGTCTAAACTTGCAGGTTCTGTTACAATAGCTCTTCTTACTGCTCAGCTAACCATGACATGGCAAGACTCGCTTGTGCTAGCRTTTGTGAGAAGTCAGTAATGATTTCTTCCTTCCTGAAAAGAGTGTGCAGATTATGGCGGGGGAGATGTTTGGCATGGTTATGCTGAAGAGGTACTTGATCACACTGAACCGAGCAGGACCTGCAAGTCTCAAGGCTGTTAGTTATTTTTTGACATTATTGAAATCCAGCATTTTTTCCTTTCTTTCTTCTCTGGATTTCTTAAGTGAAACAGCTAAGGAAAAGGTTGGCTTGCCCATGAAGCCATGAATTTTAGGTGCCAGTGTTATTTCCAGACTAAATGTGTGTTCTCATACTAAAAATGTATGACTTGCTGTTTTTCATGTTTGAGTAGACAGAGACTATTTTAGACAGAAAACACTTTCTTTTTTTGTCTAGCACCAAAAAGGAGAACACTTACTGCCTTCCATGTGTGGATGGAGATAAGGATKTGAGTTGTGGGAGCGGATGGTGAATGCAGGAGGGCAGCTGATTTCTTTCGGCTTTAGGATTCTTGTTTGTTTGACCCTGCAAAAGTCCATTCTTCATTTGAAGTCAGAACCCAGCAGTTTGGATACCTTTTTTTTTTGTACAATTGTGTCCGTACTTTGGACACTGATCGGTACCTGTGAGGCTTTCATTTCTAGGCAAATATCATTTATAATCAAGCAATTCACACTGTAATCATGATGAGCTGCTTCTGGTGTGCCGGGGCTCAGCACTCTGCTGGCCTTTATCGGATAATAATCCTGGTAGCTTTTGTAGCTCCCAGAAGACGATAGGGTCAGATTGTATATTAGAGCTCTTCCATCCCATGGCTGTAGGGTTTGCCCATCAACACATCACCTCCTGATTAGGAATTTCTGTTCAGAAAGGTAACAGAACTAAATATATGCCTTAATCTCTTTTCTTTTCTAGCTGGGGCTTCAGAACAGGCTTAAGAGGTCTGTTTCCTCCAGAAGATAAACTTTCGCTGTTTCTCTGCACAAGGAGTTTAATCTACGGTGGTCATGAATTGCTCTTCAGTTTGCAGGGCTGTAGGCGTTCTGTCTCCAGGAAAGGGTCATCCTTGCTATCCCAGATCTTGGAAATCTCATGCTTTGTGGTTGCTCTTAGAAACAAGATGAGTGGAAAGCGATCAGTACACAGGGATAGTGACGGGCACTGTGCTCAATTCTGCTGTCAGTTTTGTTTAGCCACATTAGAAGGATACTTAATAAGCCGAGGGATTGGAAAATGGCCACTGCTCAAAATATTGTAGTGCCAACAGCTGCTACTGGAAAGGAATTGGAAGAATCCTTTTTAGAGGGACACCTTTATTAAATGAGTTTATTACTTGTATTCTGAGCTTCACCTGCAGAAATCACGTAGTCTAAAATGACAGGAGACCCTAGTCTGGCCTTCTGAACAGCTCATGCCAGGTAGCATCACACACGGCCTTAAACAGAAAAGAATAACGCCATGCCTGCGCTGCTGAGTGCCTGACCTTCTGGTAACATCGCTTGTGTCAAGCCGGGGGAGGTCTGGGAGACAGCACGGGCTGGAAACGCAGCAGAGATTGGAGACTTCACCTACCCCTACTGAATGAGCAGATGACGTGATGGGAGATGAGACAGATGTTTTTAGTTCCAGTTGGAAATAAATGGTTCTGTGGTGCAGCTGGTTACGAGCCCTTGAGAGAGGATGCAGCCTTTGGCTTGGTGCTGAGCAATATGCAGCACCTGGTTCACAACCTTACAGGTGGAGATCTGCTCTACCAATGACCATAATGTGCAGAGAGTYGTCATCTCTGCAAGAGCAGAAACTAATTCACCACAGTTTTGTTCAGGGTCTTGGGTGATCCATTCCATGCTGAAGAATCGGTGGAAGTTGTCATGCAACAAATGAAATGCCTACTAACTGATTTCCAGCACCAGTACCTAGTAGAGGCGGCATAATTTTTCTCTTAAAAGCACTGATTTTTTTTCTGTATTAAGCATAAAAGATAATGCAGAACTCAGTAAGAAACTCTTCTTTTCAGCCAGGCTTCTGGACTAGAGTTTGACATGGGTCTCCTGTGCCTTTTGTATTCCAGAGAAGGCATCAATCAGGACCTGATACACTTACCGCCCTGCATCACTGAGCAGTTCATTGAGCTGCTGTGTCACTACAGCCCAGACCAGGTTTTGGAGACRCTGAAAGTTCTGGAATACTGCAGGCTGGAAGAAGCCATCCAGGTAGGAGAGAGGTGAATGAGGACAGAGGCTAGGGAAAGCCTTCACATCTGCTCCCACCTCTTTAAAGTACTGTAAAAGTATTTTAAAGTGGGTTAATTCCTAGATACTCTCCAAGTCCAATTCTAACACTGCTGGGCCTCTCAAGCTGCAAAACTGCTCTCTTGCAGCATGGTTAGCTATATTTAAAATACTAATTCAAAATTTACTCTCTGGGCTTATAAGAAAAGGCCATTAATGTACTGAATCTACTGAGTAACTGCAGAATACAGATTGGCTTCTCATGGATTTGTTTTGTATGAAAACAGACTGCATATGTGCACAGGAAAAGAAAATCATGCTTTCCAATTTGATTAGAATATAGGAATAGAGTTCYTTATGCTGGGAATGTTGGTTTATGTGTTGGAGGCATCTGAAATCATGGGAACCAGTTTTTTTGGAAAGCAACACCACCAAAATTTGACTAGTGCTGAAGGAATGCCTGTCTACAAAATTTTTGRTTAGTAGTCTGTCCTTGATCTTGGATTTGTATATGTATTTTTAAGATTTTGATGYTGGTGGTAGCAATAGCATGACTTTAGAAACAAATGCAATATAGCTTGTGTGGGGAAAAGCAGGAATGCTCAGACTGAGTAACGTGCCTGTAAACACGTGGAGACAAAATCCTCTCTGACCATCCAGTTGTCATCATCTTATCAAGTAAACAAAGCAAACGCTGGCCAATTTTTTAAGATAGAAATTCACTTTTTGTTTTAACTCAGATAACACAGAAACATCAGCTCCATGAAGCGTCCTCGTATTTACTGGAGAAGAAGGGAGATATCCATGGTGCCTTTCTGGTTATGCTYGAGGTATGGTGCAGAGATCCTGAGTGTGGCATTTTTGCTAGGCTCCTCATCAGCACGATGACTTGTGTTAAGGTTTGATATTGTCACTGCTGCTCAGTTTGTTTCCCACTTGACTGCGTGGAAGCGTTTACCTTCTGTCATAGAACAATGTTTTAGCTTGTCTGCAAACTCAGCATATCAGTATATTTTTCTGGCATATTTTGAAGATTGTCTTTCCACGCATAACATATAGATACTGAAATTTATTTTTCTTAAAACAAAATCCATCTTTGAGCTTTTGTTTTTCCATATTTGGAAAGGAATTTGTATTATGTTAGTCATACTGGGGAAGAAAATGAGGGCGAGCCTTTGTGAACGTACCTTTTAAAAACACATCAAGATTCTTCAAGTTTAATGTTCTGGGTTCTCTCTTTTGTTTTAGCGATTGCAGAGCAAGTTGCTGATGCTTACGCAAGACGATGAAAGTAAGAGTTATCAATTTAGAATCCATTTTCTATCAAAAAGAGGCAGACAAATACAAGAATGTAAAATGTATATGTTTGACACCTGGCATAATGAGATCCTCTTTCATGATTCAGGTTTCCAGGTATTACAGTGACATTTTTTATATTTACATGGCTGTGATGGTTACTGTGATGAGACTTCCTCACTCTGCTACTCAGAGCTCTAGCAAGACTTGCAACCAAACTTTGTGATGGATTTTATGTTTGGTCACCTGCCCTGTTAGCTCTTTTGGCTGTGACTGATACTCTTCCTGGCTCTCCAGAAATGTTTCCCTTGTTAGAATCCATTCAGACTCATTACGGAACTGTATCAGTCATTATATGTGAACAGTGATGAGAGGCATCTGAAAGTAGCTTTTCTGAAGCAAATTTCTCAGAGAAATGAGACTGTTCTGCCTACAGAAAATGAATGTATGCATGCCTGCACCATTAGCTAGCCCCAGGACTCAAGGGCATCTAATCAAATGCAGTGCTCTTACTTGTTGCTTAGCTATATCCTAAACCACAACTAAGATCTTCCTTATTAAATTGTGTGAAATGTTTTATAGGCCCAATTTATTCTGCTCTTCAGGAAATGCCAAAAATCAGAACCCGTCTTTATAGTGTAGTTGCATGTTATAGGGAACAGATGTTAGATGAAAAGCATGATTTTATTTTGCAGAATGATTGGTAGTTAACATATCTAATCATTTTTATAATTACAATTTGTTTTTTCCCCCCAAAACTTAGGTTCAGCAGAACTGCCCCCGCTAGAAAATATTGAAGATACGTTAATGAAAACAATTGCTCTTTGCCAGAGGAATTCACACAATTTAAACCAGCAGCAACGAGAGGTAAGGGAATAAAAAGCATGCCACTAGAACTGACGAAGGTCTCTGCATCCCTAGAAACTTTCTCCTCTCGTGCCCCTTCCTTTCCCTACCTGTCCGATCCTGATGCATCTCAGGCAGTCATTGTGTTGCTCTGCCTCATATTCTTCTTGCAAGGGTTAAGGTTTTAACCCCATAAGACAGAAATTCTCTAGTGTGTGCTCACTGGTAAGAGTGAAGCACAGAATGAAATGCATATCAGCAGTGGAGAAGCAGCTGAGGCAACATCCTTTCCCCCATTCTTAGCTCCTGTTGAAATTTTGGCTTGAATGTCCATCAGACACTAAAGAAGGCAAAGGATCCCAACTTTGTATCCTTGCATTGAGCAGTTGACAGTTAGGAATTTAATGTCAGGCTGTTCTTTGAGGGGTAGAGACAATACAGCTTGCCTGAGTTCTTGCAGAGAGCTTGTTGTCTTGTATTGAGGTTGTGTCTCCATTTTGCCAGTGTCAGTGATGTTGAAGGCATCTTTACTCCTACGGTTACACATAGCTTAAATAGCTAAACTCAAACCGAGAACATTGTTCGTGTGTCTGAAGACGCAGCATGGCTGGAAGTCAAAAAGTCTCTACTTTCTTTTGAGCACTGTCCAGTGTACAAGGTGACCAACTCAGGTTCTTCTCTCAGAGGGTTTTGCTGTGCTACGGACAGTTGCTGTGTTTGATCAAAGAGGAGGTGTGTACATGCACACACAGAATGCTTACAGCCAGCCTGCCTAATTGGGTAGATTTGAATCAGTTTACTCTTACCCTGGGTCCTGTTCCACTTGGTGGCTAATTGCTTTGTCAATGCCCAGATAAGATTTGACTCTGGCCACCAGGTGAAGGACAAGCTTCCTAGGTACAATATCATATGAATTTTCACAATGCCTGTATTACAGTTTGGCACATGCATTGGACTATTTAGGTGATGGTTTTTATTTACATTACTTCTGTATCATTGATATGCATACTTCCTGGAGAATTTAGATGCCCCGTTCAAGTCAGGATCCGGTCACTGTTCAGCCTTTTATGTAGGCAGTCTCTACCCCAGAGAGTTTGCATCTTACATGAAGAAGAAATTGGAGAGGGGGCAGCAGGAGCCAAAGTTCCCCTGTGCTYGGATCCCAGTCGAATGGTATGTTGGTCTAAAATATGACTGAGTTGGACTGAAAGCAGATCCAGGAATGCTTTGCTCTGAGACTATTTTAACATGCTTCAGGTCTTTTCTACTGCAGTCATAACATGAGAAATGTAATTCTGTTTTTCAGCATATGGAAGTGAGTCTTTGGAAGTCAAACTGTGATATTGGTCACACCTGATTTTTAGTTTTACTCTTTTCTTACTGGTTTTGCCTTGTGTTCAATTACTTTAGGCCCTCTGGTTTCCCCTGCTGGAGGCTATGATGTCCCCACAGAAATTGTCTGGTTCTTCACAATATCGATACTCTGAGTGTAAGTATTTTGACATTTTGCGGCCCCAACTACTAATCAAAATCTCTGTGCTGTCTCTCCTACTCTRCTGATCGCATAGACAGAAAGCAGTTTTGTTACTCAAGTCCTAAATTCCCTGCTGTAGATCTGAGCTGTAGTGGTTGCAGGACTAAGAGCTCAGGTTGGGCATTTGTCAGGCAGATACTTTTTTTGATCCTCAGTGGAAGAGATGCCCTACCACAGACTCCTCTGATCAGCCAGTTCCATTGAGGATGGTCTCAGTTAAAAGGCCAATATGCACGGCATGTACAAAGGCTTTCCAGGCTGTAAGTAGGTTACCGTCTGCACTTTGGAACTTCTGACATAATACACTATCATCTTCCGTGCCTAGCCTTTTTGTACTCCTACGCCCGCATCGGTCTTTTACATATCAAATCGGTAAAACTCGAATACACCAGCTAAGTTCCCTACTCTAGTTGCATCCCACTGAATCTGTTGTAGGTGTCAGTAGCACATCTGGAATCTTGGAAAGCCTCTTGTAATGAGAGACTTAAGAGCAGTTAAAAAGAGGCTTAGATACTCTGGTCTTGGGACAGAATAATGTGTTCTGGTYTGTTCCAGCCCTGTTTTCCCCAGTGATTGTAGTTTTGCATGGTTAAGGACCACAGCATACTGCAAGAAAGTGCTATGGTTAGCATCCTGTCTGGCCTCCTTCTACTTCTGTCCCTCCAACAACTGGTAGCTGTACCTGGACTCATGGGGATAGTCTTACAGAGATCAGTAACCCAAAAGCACGCATCACCCCTCTTCCTTCAACTCATCTTTTCCTCTAAATTCAGAATGTCCCCTAGATTATCTATTGTGAGAGCTGATTCCCTCAGAGAAGAGATTATCTTAAGTGGTACCAGAAATGAAGATATAACGATGATATAACAGAGTATAACACACCTGGGTCCCTGCATAACCATTTTGATTCCGTTCCTGAGATATATACTTCCCAAACCACTCTAGCTTGTTGCCCCTATGAAGAAGCTGAATTGCTGRGGTCTACACATACCTGAATATAGGCTCTTACTGTTGGGAGTTGGGGATGAAAAAAAAAGTATTATGCAAAGGTTAATTCTAGGCGCTTTAGTCATGACTATGACATGAACAAGGGTTGCAGATTGGCTTTTGGTAGCAATAAGAAAAGTGAATGACGATGCTACAAAGAGAGTCTCAAAATGTGAGAAAGTTTAATGCAGGCAGGGAGTGGGAGGAGTGGGGAGAAGCATCCTGATATTGCAATCTTTTAAATATGCTTCCTGATACCGAAAAGCTGTATGTGCGTTCTTCGTGTAAAACATGCACAGAAGAAAAAACTTCTAAAAATGGTTTTCAAACTAGAAAACATGAAGTAAAATGAAACTGTCTTAATTTGAAAGATGAGCCTCTCTTTACTCAAATCCTAACAAGCTGCTGGTGATTCTTACGCTTGATGTTTCAGCCTTGAAGAGTTTGACAATGCAAGTGCTAAACAACATGGCTGCGTTTATTGCCCTTCCCTCAATCCTGCAGAGAATTCTCCAGGTGAGTTTCTGCACAGGAGAAAAACATTACAAACAAACCTTTACCACACTGTGTCTTTCAGCTACTTGGTAGAGCTGAACACATTCTTGATTTAATAGCAATTTCTGTGTCRTTAAAGATCGGGTTGGCTAACTGTCTAGTTCAGTGTTTCGGTGAACGCTGAGTTGTTGAGAGGTAGTTTGGAAAAGCCAACAGAATGACCTGGAAGATTTGTCCCTCTGAGGAGACATGTGGGAACATGTAGACTTGTGAGTAATTTGAAGGAACTGAGTGAGTACAGTGACTAAAATTGAGGTAATTTCTGCAAACCAAATAAAATATCTCAAAGGATGCAATTACTATGAACCGAAACCTAGCTGTTCTGGGGGCTGCTGCAGAGGTGAAACCATGACAAATTTCTCACAACTTTGAACTCYGTTTGTTGAAAGCCATGTAGCTAAGGCTCTAAGATGGACAGTTGCAGAAAGACCAAATCAAAATTTGTAGGCTTTGGGGAGGGAGGTCAAGACTGGACCATTTGATTGATGGGGCGGTATATTATTTTAGAGTTGCTTTTTAGTGAGTAGCAAGCATCTTGTAAAAGAACTGATTTAAGAAAGGAGTCTCTGGTCAAGTGATCACAAGCAGATTTCATTTGTTGCAAAATGGACAAAAGATGAGGCTGAGAGTTAAGCGCAAACCTTGAGAAACGCAGAAAATGAATTAGAGATATTGTCTGAATTGCGGAGTGGAAGGATTGAAAGGTTGAGAAGGTGCTGAGTTACTCTTTAGAGTTTCTATTCCAAATGAGAGGAGAAAAATAGTAGAGAGGGGCTATAGACTTCCCAGGGTGAACAGACACTTCTAGCAGCCTGTTATTTTGATCTTAATATTACACGTGCTCTTGGATTTTGGAAAAAATATAATTAAAAGACATTGAAAGGTGTTGTAAATGAGTGGGTAGGAAGTGAGATCAAATGAARTACGGTTTTATCATAGGTAGAAAGTGTTGAGCAAGCTTAATGYCTCATCAATAACCAATTTCATCTAGTTTTAACTGTAGCATTAGATACAGTTTCCTGTCTAGCTTTGGCTGAAGTTTAACAGAGGCAGGAAATGCTGCAGAARTTGTGAAGGTATAACTGGGGTTAGGGGCTGAAAAAGGGGCTTTCCTGGGTTACACTGAGAATTATCAGAATGAGGAGGGAGGCAAACTAGTGGCTGAAGTGAAGATAACATAGCTGAGAGTATGGAGTACAGTATGGAGGAAGATCTCATTCTCTCCTGGGAAGATTTAAAAATTCTTGTTTGCAGTCTTCAAATATTTCATCCCCTTTCTGTTATTACAAACTCACTCTCTTAGGCAGTGATACAAAAAACCCTTTCCTAGAGGCYGACATTCACGTCCTGGGGGCAACAGAAGAGTGAAACGTACGGTGAACCAGTAGGTGTGATGCCACTGTTGCAAAGGAGAATGGGATGCCTGAGGTGCACCAGCTGAAGGGCTTTAAATCATGCCTTCCCTACGAAAAGTGACATGTGCAGCTCTGGTCACCTGTGCTGGGGGAAGGGAATTACCCCTACTTACTCCATTTCCCTGGTCAGCCTGACAAATTTGGTCTGACAAAATAGAGATTAATTAAAGCAACCATTTTTTTACAACTAGTGCAAGAGATGGGGAGAGAAGATGGCTTCTTATAAATGCRTTCGGGGAGAGAGAGTCAATTCAAGGCAAAGAATACTAGTGCCGGAACTTCACAGAACAGCAGCAGTAATTGGTACCTTGTAGTTCAGAAACAGGTGTGGGAAATAAGTGTAATAAAACTCAGTACAAGTTCGTATGGAAGGGGAAGGTGGTTTTTTTTTTTTACGAAATCTCTAAATAAGTTGATTTTGCCTCCTAACACTCTCTATAGATTTCATACCTCATTCACGCACTCGCATGTTTGCAAGCACCAAGACACGTGTGAACCAGTGATCTGACCAGGATCACTTGTGTGTAGCACAGAGGACAAGGGGTGTCAGCTGTCAGCTCCTCGCTGTGTCTCTGGGACTCCTCTGATTCGTGATGGCAGATTAGATTTGGACAGATTAGTTGCATCCTTTAGAAGTTGTTGGCTGTTACAAGGTGTTTTTTTGCCTCTGCATCTTGCTTACTTCAGCTGCCCCAAATCACAGGCCAGATCGCTGCCCGTTGTCTGTTTTTCCTCCTTTGGAATATAGGTTTGCAATACGTGTCTGTAGTCAGCCCTCCTGCTGGGCTGACAGAAAAAGAAAAGGAAATGGTATGTGCGATGTGCTGCAGCCTTGCCATTCTGCTCACGTTGGGATCTAGGCTCTTCCGTTGATAACTTGTCTGTGCTGGGGTCTTATCAGCCTGCGGCTTCTGTGCTTGATAAAACACCTTCCTCAGCCTTGCTGCTGGCAACGGTGTTCTCTCTTATCAGTACGGACCATTCTATTAACCCCTTTTCCTGCTGTTTCTTGTGCTTAAAAAACATACATTTCCACTCACGCTGCATTTATACCAACTTTTATTTTTGTTACAGATCTCTAAATGGGGTTGCAGGCGGCTGAAAGGCAATGCTGCTTTGGGTTATTTTTGCTTGCGTTGTAGCTGCATTGTATTAAACTCCTGCTTCAGGACGTGTACTGGCTGCCTTTGGGATAGTTCTCTTTTGATGTGTAGCTTGGCCGTTGGAAGAAAGTTGCTTTGAATTCAGCTTGGAAGAAGGTGTTGGGAAAGGTGATGGGTTCTGAATGCTTGCCATGTTTGGGATCAGGAAGGAAACTTCGCATGTGTCAGACAGCAGGCAGCACTGCGGGCTTTTTGCCTCCTTGTGGAGCGTGACCTGTCATCTGCTTCTTTGGATTGTCCCCTTCAGGGAAGAGCCACAACGTGGCCTGCGTACGTGGCGTTCCCCAGAACGCTCTGCCAGCCTGTGGGACTTAACGGCTCAGCAGCTTTCTGAGCTAGAGGTTACATCTCTGGTTTTTTAGCCCTGGACAGGTAGCCCTTCTGCAAAGTTGGGCACTTGCTTTTTGAACCCATGTAAAAGTCTAAATGCTGGTCCCCAACAGTGCCGTCTTGGCTCTGAGCAGTACRCAGGGCCAAAATGTTGTTGATGTGTCACTCTTAACAGTGTCCATACGGAAATTTTTAAACGAGCTCTTCTGGGCTCTAGGGAACATCCAGCCTTTCCTAAGCCCTGAAGATAGTTCTGTAAAACCCCAAATTACCAGGGGTGCCTGAGAATTCTCGAAAATGCCCTCAAAACCTGTTCCAGCAGAGGTCAGGTCCTTGTGGTAGAGCATAGCTGCCCTGGAGCTGCAGGTCTGGAAAGCAGAACAGCTGCCCAGGAATTAACTGGGGGATTTTTTTTTTTTTTTTTTAAGGTGAATGACATCAATAAACTGAGGTAGATTATCCTCCTTTTTCTGAAAAGGAATTAGAGTATTCCARTTTTAGTGGACTGTTTTTCTTCCTCTTCTGGGCTTAACTGCTTAGAGATTATACCTTACGCAAATGTTAACTTTGCAACTGAAATGCTGTGCTAAAGGGCACCTTGCAAAGGGATACAACCAGACTCTACTGCTTTTGCAGAAAATAGGGAGGGTCTTGGCATCTGCCTCTTATTGCAAATTGACTCAACTTTACATAATTGAAATCTTATGAAATAATGATTAATATATTTATGTTCTTGTTTGTCCTTTATAATGCTATAAAATTATTTGTTAAATAGGAAGTCTGAAATAACTGTATTGGGAGAGATGCTAGAGGAATCCCCTTGAGCATAACGAAAAATGCCATGTCGTTAAGGATGTGAATGCTGTCTGAAGAGGGCGGAAAGGCTGAGCGTTAACTCCCTTACAAAGTTGTAATCCTTCACGAATGTTTCGTAAGCAGAGGCAGCTGACGCCTCCTACAAAATGAAGAACTGGAGAAGCCGGAAATTTAAATTTTACCTGTAGGACCCCCAAACTGGGGCAGGAAGGAAGGAATCTCGAAAAGTTGTCACAGAGTAGAAGCAAAAAGACCAAGAAGCCTCTGCTTGAATTTTCTCCATCCCTGCTTGCAGTTCTGCCTTTTTTTTTCCCCTTAGTTTATGTCCAATAGTTGCTCTGTCCCCTTGCAAATGGGATGGAGCTTCAGCTGCAAGGGAATGTGTCTTCTGAGTTTGTAACACATTCGTTAGCACAGCTCTGTGAGTGCTGAGGGAGCCCTGTGCAAACCTGTTAGCAAAGGAGGAGGTGGACCTGGCTGAAGGGCTGCCTGGGCATCTCTGGCTTGGATTTGGGTGCTTGCCAGCTCTTCCTCAGCTGTTTGCAGCTGCACTGGGCAGCCCGGGTGGCTTTGGTGCACCGTGCTGAGTGTTCCCATGTGTCCGGGGAAATATCAGCCCTGAAACAGCAGCTGTGATCTCTTCTTGACTTGGTGCAGCTTCCTGTATTAATGTGCCGTCCAATGCGGTGTGTTTGGAGCACGCGTAAATCCCAAACCAAGACATATTTTATAAAGTGGAATTAATGAAACATATTCCTGCTTCAGAACAACTGATCCCACAAGGCTCTTGCGACTGTAGATTTTGCRGGGGTTGAAACCAGCAAACTGGTAGAAAAGATTATAATTTGCCAGAAAGCTGAAGTTATAGCTCTGGATTTCATACTCAAGGCCAGTAAAGAACTGCAGTCCAGGTCTGTGCAGCACTCTCTTTTATGGCTGCCAACAGGAAATGGGGATGAACATCACTTCCACTTGACTGCTAGACTCGGTATTAGGCTTTACTGAAACACACAGCTCCCCCATGGAGATAAGGCAGTTCTCCTTCTACCTGCCATTTTTTTTAGAGATTATCATGCCTGACTTGAGAAAAACTGAGCAATTGAAAGTTGGCCCTGGGACTCATGTTCCTCATCTGCAAAGCTGTAGGTGGCTCCTTCATTCTTCTCTCTTCTTCCTGTCTTCTCTTCCTCCTCTCCCTCTACCAGCAGAAGAAACAAGTTGCATTGGAAATCTCTACTTGCAGCTTTGGAAGTCTGACGTGCTGTATGCAAATGGTTGCATGCATAGTTTGTGAGTTACCTGTGTGGCCTTCCTTGGCTATATACTTAAGTGCTTTAGAAAAGTGGATAGCTGGTGCGTACAAAAATAACTTGCTGTATGTCGTGGCTCACGTATAAGTCATGCTGGAAGTCCTGAGTTCCCCGTTACTCTCTATAATTCATATGGTGACTCAGTGTTGTGTACTTTCCATGCTGTTGCTTTTAAATTATGCATGCAGAAAGAAAACTTGGTGTCTATTGAGTCTGTGCTGATCACCTAGCAAAAAAGTAGCTTTGGCAGCATGTTGAGCTCTTCTGTATATTCCAAATCTGCAGCTGTGTCTGACTCAAGTGATATTAGTCAGTGGTGTTTTTATTTAGGCTTGAATGTTAGTATTTCTGCCTGTCACGTTTTGTGAGAAGGTTGCTGTTCATATTTGCCTGACCTACTTTCTGTAGCTGTTTTGGTGAGCTCTCTAGGTATCTCACAGTGCAGCTTCCATACTATTTTACCCTTCTTTGCTGACTTGCTTTTCTGCTGTTGATTCTCCTTTCTCTCCTTCATCTCAGTCCCAGCATTGAATCAGCCTTAATCCTTCTCCTTTTTCCTTCATCTTAGCCTGAACTTGCTTGTCCAGCTCCTTCCATTCCTGTGTCCATTGAGCCTCCCTCACTTTTCTAGTGTCTAGGTTAGTTTCCTGCTCACGTCTTGCCATCTGCCCTATTTTTTGCCAGTCTCATGCCCATACCACCAGTCAGCTTCTACCTTCTGCTTTCAGCAGGGTTTCCCCAGCGTGCCTTCCGTTATGCAAGGCAAAATGCTTTTTTCCAGGTCCAGTTCAATGACTGACAGTCCCTGGGATGTGTATGCTCTACAGAATGGATTCCTCTGATCATTGGTGCACTCCTGCTTGTTCTGATTATAGGCACGTACATATGTGTGTGTGTAGGCTGGGTTTTGCTCTTTTGCAGATCAAACTGTCCTGGCCAAAGAGACCGAAATGAAGTCAGGCTGCACCACATGGATCACACCACTGCAGTAGCCAGTGGTAGATCCTGCTACTAACTTGTCTGCTCTTTCTTGCTTCCCCTTTACATTTACTGAGCCTGTTAGCCAACAGCTTGTAGGGCCTGTTCTTTAACAAAAACATCACTGCGTTGCGTTTTAATCTGATCTTGTTGCTGCTGCAAAGAGGAGCAGGAGGATGCTGTGTTCCTGGCGGGTGTGTGCTGGAGGTGGTACCGTCTTGCACGTTGGTAGGAGCAGGGCACCTGTGCGGCTGTGTGGAGAGGCCATTCGGGGCCAGTTTTGCCCAAGAGGCACTAGTCCAAGTGGGTGCTGATGCTTGTGGCCACTAGGAGCTGTCAGCAAACTGGTTGTTGTGTGGAGGGATTTCCTGGCTTGGTGCAGTTTGCCCATAAGCAGGACACGGATGATGGCCAAGTCGGAGCTGGCTCTGCCTTTGTGCAGTGGGGCCTGGCAGGAAGGAGGGTGTTGCAGAAGCTCTCCTCTCCTCCAGGGCTTTGTCCCTCTGCCTGCTTGAGAGGCTGCAGCCTGTCATGGAGAGCAGCTCCCACAGGGCAGCTTACCAAGCTCACCCAGGCAAAGGGAGATGCACCCTTGAACGGGATTCCTGTCCGGTGCTGAGTGATGCCTCAGAGGACGCCAGGTTGGCTGTGGAGGAGAAGAGGGTGCTTGGTTTTGCAGCAGGCCTGAGGAAGCTGGTTGAGCTGCACCAGGGCAATGACTTGTACCACAACCCTTTGCTCCTGCTACTGGGACATGGAGATGAGGCTGCTAGGGCACACAGAAACCATCCCTGCAGCAAGAGAAGAGCCTTCAGCAGCCTTATGTTCTCTAGATGTTCTTCTGTCTTTTATGGTATGAGACCAAAAATTGCCCAAGATTCCTGAATACCAGGGGCGGCTGCACAGCCTGCTGGATCTGTGCTCTTACAGCCTGCAGCGGA
Source organism: Apteryx rowi (assembly GCF_003343035.1). Lineage (NCBI taxonomy): Eukaryota > Metazoa > Chordata > Aves > Apterygiformes > Apterygidae > Apteryx > Apteryx rowi. The sequence continues at coordinate 533,302 of NW_020450588.1, forward strand.
GCGGGTGTTGAATGAGTTTGGGAGTGATCTGTGGATGAGCAGAGACTCGGGAGTGAATTACTGTCTGACCCAGGCAAGGGTGTACTCGCAGTGCGGGACTGGAGCCCTGCAGGGCGCCCCGGAGCCCGCTGACCAGCAGACGCCCTTGGCACTCAGTGTCAAGTGGCGGCATGGCCGGGGCTGAGGTCTCCTCTGTTGCTGCAAGGGTTGCTTTCACCGTTTTCTTTGATGTTCCTCAAATGTGCTCTCCCTTCAGCTCTTGCATCTCCTAAGTGAAGTTTATAAGGTTGTGTTTGAAGTCTTTTGACCCAAAYGCAGTCATTAGTATTGATGTTGTCAGCTAATCGTTTTTGCTAATTACTGGTTTCCCCACCAATACATAGTATTACTCTGCTGTCCTTGTGCGGGTATGGCATGTCTTTAAATCTGGAATCGTAACTTACATTTGTGATGCCAATCTGAAAACTAAAAAGCCAGAATGCTTTTCGTGTCATGTATGATTCAGCTACAGCTTTTCATTTCTTCACACAGGATCCCGTTTATGGAAAAGGGAAACTTGGAGAAATTCAAGGACTTGTCCTGGGCATGCTGGACACTTTTAACTACGAACAAGTAGGTTGCATGCATTTCTGTGCTGTCCACTGCTGCATAAAGAGACTATCTTTAGCTGTCTAGATTTTGCTTTCTCTCATTTGCCATTTCTCTCTGCACAGCAAAGTAAATGGACCTGCAGGTGATATACATTTGTGTGATCAGGAAGACGTGGGGAAAAGGGAGGATGAGTGTGTATTACTCACAAACAGATTGCAGGTGAAGGGGTTGACAGGTACATCGTGATGTGGACACCTCCGTAGCTGAGTTTTACGCTAAAATGTACTGCAAGCGTAAACACCTGCTTTTTCTCCAACTCATCTTGCAGTTAGGGATTCGAAGGCGCAAAAACAATACAGTTTGTCTTTTTACATGGTTTTAAATAAGTGTCTTTTAAATTAGGCTGTTCTGCTACTTCCCCATAGTAAAGCTGTGCTTTGCCGCCTGATGGGATTTTACCTACATTTCATTCCTGCCTTTCTCTGTTCAGTCTGAAATCCCAGGCAGCCTCCAAACTTCAACTTTTTTCTAAACTCCTTATTCCCAAAACAGAATACATAGTCTTCCTCCAAACCCTCCCTCAATTCTTCCTACCATATGGCACTACCGTCCTAGCTGCTGCTYGGGACTCAGTGTGGCATCATCCAATTTAAAAATAAAATGGGGAATAGCTTTATTGTAGAGTGCATTTGCGCTTTGATTTTTATCTGCCCATATCTAGTAAAATGGGGGATATAAGCAGTTGCTTACCAGGTAGAGACAAAAAGGGGAGTCAGAAGTATGGAAGATCACAAAATGAGCCTACCTCATCTCTTTTAGTACTCTTGGACAAAAATCAATAAAGCACTTATTTAAGAGTGAAAAGATACTGTCTCCATTAACGTATGATAAAAGGAAAAGTATTTTGAGATAGTGGCTACAAAACATATAAAGAAAATCAATTTTGTTTGGTTTTGCTTTTAGTAATCTGCTAAGCTGCTTGTTATGAAGAATTGATCAGGATGGAATTTCTGCAGTCTGGAGATGACCAAATGACCTAGTTATTCTGTATATTGTCTTTCATGCAGACCCTTTTAGAGACAACTACGAATCTTTTAAACCATGATCTCCACTGGTCCCTGTGTAACCTAAGAGCTTCTGTCACTAGAGGGCTTACCCCAAAGCAGGATTACTGCTGCATTTGTCTACAGCAGTACAAAAGAAGGCAAGAAACTGCTGATGAAATCATTGTTTTCAGGTAAAGTGAAGGGGCAGACTCACGGGTGTGATCATGTTAGGAGTTTAAAAATGAAAAATACTAGTCTTTGACTTACATGAGTAATCGTCTATATGCCGGTAATTGAGTATTCCTGTGCCCCTGCACTGTAAATGGGCTGGCTAATCAAATAGATAGGAGCCAGCTTTCTTTGCCTGCAGCCAGCTCTGTCTCAGCTGAAAAGTATTGCCTTACAATTTTGTGAGAGCAGTTTAGTAAGCTCTCGGTTTATCTGTCATCTCTCCTGGCAATGCCTGTGTTAGCAGAAGGTGATTTGCTGGTGGCATTGGACAGCATAGTCCGAACTGATACCCTTAGCCACCTAGGTGCCCTTACTGAACGCCACTGCAAGTCTGGAACTACAGAAGCTCTTTATGGATGTTCATGAAGCTTAACTGGGCTGGAAATTGGATGCAGCGAGTACAACTAGGGACACTTTGTCTTGCTGCCAGCTGACACACTGCTTGGTCTGTCCCAAATACAGTGCTTTGTGTTGGTGAAGTTTGGCAGAGCAGATATCCATCAAGCCCCCAAGAGGCAATCGCAGCGTCCTGGGGTATTTTGACTTTGCTTGTGCCTCTCAAGTCTATTGTAGCCCTGGCTCATACTCTGATATCTCTGATACTCCTGTCTGTGAGCAGGCAGCTGTAAAATAAGAGGACGAGATCATTATTACCTTGGCATCATGATATATAGCTGTATCAGCAACTGGGCATCTGCTGTTATTTTTGGAAGTCTGGAAATACTACTGGAAAGTGTGAAGGTACGACAGGAGTATATGCACTGCTGATTTATAGTTACAGATAAGCGGCCTGATTTTCCATTAACCAGAGATTWCCCTTCTGAAGTGTAATGCTGTTGGCTGCACTACCCTGCCTTCAAGCACCTAGCAGAATTCTTCTCTTGTCTTTGCAGCTGTGGCCACTTGTACCATTCCCTGTGTCTGCTGAGTAAAGAGTGTGGCTTAGTAACCAAAGGCCTGATGAGATGGACGTGCTATAAGTGCAACTCAAGCAGCAAGGGAGGAAAACTGAGCGAGAACTTCTCAGAGTTGAAAAAAGGAAGTGGAACATCCTTGGCGCAGGTAAGGTTTCTCTCCAAGTTAACTCAGAGAAGGGCTCATGATTTCCCTCACTTTGTTCTCATGTCTTATTTTGCTTCCAGACAGGGCCATGATCAGTAGCTCTCAAACAGTATCTGCAGTTAACTGGTTACATTTATGAATGTCATTTTGTTTTGGTGCGGGTTTGCAGAGCTGTGCAAGAAACGGAAATGTTTTYATCCCAAAGGTCTCGGAACTGCTAACCTGTGTGAAAGGAAGCTGGATGCTTGCAGCTGGTTGCCTGCTAGATGCATCCACCACTCTGCCTTGCTTGTGAGAGCCTGGGACGGGCCTTTGGGGGCAGGTCCTTTCAAATTATGTGTGGCTGTGTTTTATACAAAACTTGTAGTAAAAGCTGGTGTATTCTCATGGCTGGATCATAGAGCCTCCATTCTGCCTTCCTAACATATAGCCTGGGTCTGGGTAAAAGATCTGAAATGGATTTGACTTGCTATAAATGCTAGTGAAACGCAGAAGTCCCAACTCATGCTTCTGTCTTCTTGCTGGCGTGGTACTAGGGATTGTAAGCAAAAATAACGGGCAGCTTGTTGGGCTGTCTTCTGGGAATATTGCACCTGGGRGACCTGAACTCTGCTGTAGCGTGTTTCGGAGGAGGTGGTCACTGATGAGGGTTTGCTCCTAAATACCTCGAGATACTTTGTGTGTTTGTCACCACCCACATGCATGCGATGTGAAGTATTTCCACTTCTGAAAGCAAAGTAATTCAATCGCGGAGTATATTTTTATAGCGTTGCTTCAGTGTTCTTCTAGCAAATTATTTCAATTTCTATCAAATCGGTTCTGATCAAAAGATAGCTAACAGCATTAGTCAGCTTCAGTCAGCTTCTGTATTAGCCAAACAAGAAGCTTCCTGCTTGAAGGGAGCCTTAGGAGAAAAGAAACCTCTGAGGACTGTTTGGAGCACAACGGGGTCTTTGCAGTCAAATTGTATTAGTTTTGTATATGTGACAGAAAGAAAAGTTTTGCAAGGATTAATGTAAATCAACTGTGGTCCAACCTGTCTGCTTACAAATTTCATGTCCCACCCTGTTGCAATGAAATACTGCTACTGGCTCTAGAATTAGGCAGGATTGACAGCCCAATATTTTAGCCTCTAAACCTCTGATCTGAAGGACCGTGTTCAAATGAGTGGGACAGGCCAGGTTTAGCTTTGAAAGCTAACGGCAAAATTCAGTACTAAAAAGATGTTCATCATTAAAGTGCCTGGTACTTTATAGCAGCRCCTTGTGATTTGGTTATCGCTAAGCTTCTCGGCAAGCAGCTAGTCGGTCAGAGAACCTCTATTTTTTCCCTTTAACGCTGGCGTGGACGTACCCACCGGCAGAATGCAGTAGAAAATGGTCCAAAGGACACGGGAGTGATCAGGGCATGAAGGAGCAGGTGCTCCCCTGAATTTAACTGGTCCCTCTTCAGAAGCGAGGGGCTGCCTGGGCCTCAGGGCTTCAAGGGAGAGACGTGTGGAGGGACTGGGTGGGGAAGGAAAGGGGTTACAGCAAGGATCGCCTAGCGCCAGCTGGAAAACGCAGGCGCCGGATCATCGGAGAGTGCTGGCTGCTTCCCCGCTGCCTCAGTCCCGTGCTCCTGGCAGGGAGCCCTGGCGCTTCCTCTTCCACCCGGCCCGGCCCCGCCGAGTTTGGCTGCGCTCCTCCGTGCCTGGGCCCTGCTTCGAGCCCCCCCGCCGCCTGCGCCTGATGGCCCAGCTCCGCTCCAAGCTGGTGCTGTTCGTCATGTGTTTGAATTATAATATTGAACTGTTGTACTTGCATGTGATTAAACTGTTGCGCAGCCGGAGCTTTAGAAAGCCGCGTATATTTAGGCTTGGCAAAAGGCTGTAAAATCTCTAGCTCCTCCGGGAAGTTCGTTTGCTTAACGGTCGTTGTTCAGTAGGGTTAATTAACCCCATGAGGCAGCAGTTCCTCTGGCCAGCCAGTAGTCTGAGGTCCAGAACAGACCGCCTTTTAGTCTTATTTTATTATAAAGGAAGAGCTATGCTGTTTTTGTCTCATGTTTAACTCGCGTCCCGTGTCCTGCCGGTGGCAAAAGCCCAGAGCCTGGCCTGCCTTGCAGGGTGTTGGAGAGAGGAGGTGAGGCCCAGCGAAGGGCCTGAAGGGAAGGGGTGACCTGCAGGCTTCCCCCCTTCAGCCACGGTCACGCGTTCCCACGGGTCCTTCCCAGCCTGGGTCCGAGACGGCCGTGGTCACTGGCCTTCAGGGTGACCCCAGGCACGGAGAAGGCTTGCTGCTGCGTTTCTCGCAAGGTCTCTTCAGCTTTTTGGTGCTGTAATTCTCCTCCTTTCCTCTTCGCTCAGCTGGCACCAGTCAGACCGGGAGGCTTGTGCTGGTCAAGCTGTTTGTCCTGCTGTTCTTGCTTCTCCAAGTCTGGCATTTGTGCGGATAATGAACAGGAAATCCAAGGAGAAGGCTCAGTAATATGATTGCTGCTTCAAGCCCTGCCTTTTCTAGACCCTGGAGGACCAGCTCTCAGCTTCTGGGACATTTTCCAAGGATCTGTGGAGAGCTATTCCGGGTACTTCTTTGTAACCACTTTGAGGACCCCAAATACTTAGTCTGTCTCTTGGTACAATTTAGTGCTGTTTTTTCCCATAGTGAAATCTTCAGTTTAGATACTTATTTTCTTAGCAAGCTTTGAATTAGGGATAGATCATGCTGACAAATGCCACTGAGCATCTGGAGTGCATTTCGTAGTACCAGCTCTGCTCTGCTGAAACAAAGGCTGTCAGCTTGAATTTTGCAATGCTAGTGAGATTTATATGCAGAACGACAGCCCAACAGACAGTGTTTTTTCTGCTCCTGCTTTGCATGCATGATTCCTACAGCAATTGCCTTGAAATTGGAGGGAGGGAGGTGGCGAGATGCCACGAACCAACACTGAACCATTACTGAATCTGGTGACAGCCGTCGCTCGAAGGGAGCCTTACCGTGGTGTGGGCTTGAAACGTTCTGCCCCGGCTAAGGGGAATATGGAGAGAAGCCCGAAGGCCTTTTTCCTCTGATTTTGTGATCAAAAGTTTGTGTTGTCCATGTTGCCCCCTAAAACGTGCTGTCTTTCCAAGGGTCATCCTCTGTGTCTAGAATGATCGTCTTTGCTGTCCCCTGTACCTTACGGCCTTCTGCAAATGAATGTTAAAAGGAATGAAAGTGTGTGCGGGTTGGCGTGTGCGGTTCCTGCTTGAAAACTTGCAGTGGTTTTCTTGTGTTGTGGTGTTTGGAGGTAACAGCGCAATAGCTGGGCTTACCCGTGCGAAATAGTTACTCTTGGTATCTTGGCCGTTGCTCTTCAAACCTAATTTGCCTCGTTACAATGAGGTGGTTGATGTCTTTCAATTAGTCTGCCGGCCTACACAGCGCAGTGCAGTCCTGGTTCGTGGGGCATGAATTCTGCAGAAAACACCGTGAAACCCTCGAGCCGAAACGCTCTGGTGATTCCTTTTCTGAGAACGCCTGTTCTAAGGGCACCACTGGTGGAGCCGTCCAGATGGCAAATGTGTTTTATTCAGGACTTTAATCCTGTCAAGTCACGCTAGGACGGACAATGAGTGTGATCTGTAGCTCATGCAGCTTGTTCGACACRCCGTCTGAGCTCCGGAGCCCGCCTGCCGCCAGCGCCCCTCTCCGCACTGCCTCCTTCCTCCCAGCCCGCAGGTTCTTGACTTCTCCTTGAAAAGGTGTTGCTGCCCCACCATATCGTTCAGCCAGAGATGCTGGACCTTCCTCTGCAACAGGTTCGTGGGCTTTCTGTCAGGTAACAGCGAGGATTAGAACATTTTTTCCCCCAAAGCTTTTTTTAGAGCTAGGCAAGCGTTGTACGACCTCTCTCAATCAGTACACAGTCAGTTTTACTACATTCAGTGTAACAGTGGCCACGAGTTACTATCTTGACTCCCAGCCATACCAGAACTTTCCAAGGCCTTTGTAACTTTGAAAATATCCCGGCTTGATTTTTTTTCCCCCAAATGTCACCTAGCAGGTAATTAACATTTTATATAGTTACAAGCTTGTGCATTGTCCTATGAAGCAAATACTCCCACGTACAGTATTAACTGGGAAAATGCCTGTTCCCGTAGTTCTGGAATTGTCTTTGGTGCTAGGTTCCTTCACTCCTTCAGCAAGGAGCAGGAAATCCGTGTGAGGAAGGGATTGGAAGCACTTGGTACCATTGGCTTCTCCTCAGCAAAAACCGTCTGTGTTTTAAGATTTCTTGTAATATTTTGGGAACAGAAGTGATCTAGTAAGAAGAAAACTGAGTGCAGGAGTCTTAACTAGTAGCTAGAAGAGTGGCAACAAAGTTAAAAATGAAAATTAAATGCAGATTTAAATTAAAACAGCCAATTTCAAAAATGTAGATTATCCTTTAGCAGCTTTTAAATCAAAACTGAATGTTTTCTTGGACCTTTCTTCCTGGGGGTTTTGGTTTCTTTGATTGTAGGGTCTTTAGTCTCCTTTTTTGCTTTACTTTAAATCTCTATTTCAATCAAAATATTCCTATGGTTAGATGAAAACTGCTTCCTTTTATTAAAACACTTCAAGTCTAGGAGGATCTGTGGAACAGACTTATTTAAATACGGTGACAGATGCTGGGCTCTTGCAACCTGTTGATAGTTTTGCAACCTGCCTCGGTCCCAGTTGCCAGGAGTTACGTGGAGTTTAGCGCAGTGCTTGACAGTCGTAGCTCTGATTTCCAAGGAACCAGCACAGCTCATTACATACGTCTTCAGGGTGAAATTGCAGGCTTTCAGCCTGTCTCTGCAGCACAGGCAGGAAAAAAACTCTGCGTGCCTTTCCATCTGCTAGCAGAGGCTGCAACAGCGTGTTTTCCAGGCCCGGTCCAGGCTGGGGATTCAGCGCTGTGAATAACCTCTGCTTCGGGGTGCTCTACTTGCCGCTCCGCTGGTGGGGGCAACTGCTGCTCCCCTCCATGGTTTTTACTYATTCCAAGCTGAGAAGTGCCCCAAAGGGTTAAGGAAAATGTACATAACTGTCTTTTTTTTTTTTTTTCCTTTTTCTCTGGAGGAGAGGAACAAAATAAGTAGAAGCAGGTTTCTTTTTTCCCCCATTTCTAGTCCCCAGGTGGGAGGGTAYGAGAGGGAATTACGGCTTGTTCAGCGGTGATTGCTGTAGCTGATGGCATCYCTGGCTGCTCGGGAGAGCAGCTTTCAGAAAGGCAGGTGGCAAGTGAGCATCTGTCCCTTGTAAGTCCCTGAAATGGAAAGCTGCAGTTTCCATGTCCCACCTCTCTCCCCGTTCCTTTTACCTTCACGTTGCACAACAGAAACAGCATTTTTTGTTGTCTTGTGTGACTTGAGCATAGAAAGGCTTGTGCAGCTGCCGCCAAGCTCCCAGGACCAGCGTTGTTCCTAAACACTTTATAAACCCTCGTAAACAGCAGTGCGTGGGTGCCGCCTGSGTGCCGGGAGCGCCAAAGGGGGCGGTTGGCAGAGGCCTCTGCTTGGGTTTTCTGAGAGGTCTGGGGTAACGTTAGGAACGAGTCTCCTACTGGAGGGTCCCTAGTCCTCCTCACAGAGGAACACCACGATCGTAGTGTCCCAGACAGTTTATATTTGGGTTCACCAAGTAGGACTTCTTCCTTCTTTTGCATGTCTTCGCCTTCTCTTTCTCGCCCCCAAAGTCCTGGCATTGGGAGAGCACTGTACATTTTAGTCTTCTCTGGTTAGCTTTTGTGGATGCTGTTTAGCGGCCTCCTCAACTCATGGTTAGAAAACGAATGATTTGTCTTCATGTGTGATGCTTCTGTCATCTTGGGTTCAGGCAYGGAACTGAGATCAGCTTGAGCACAGGCCCGTTCTGTGTCATCTCTATGTAACGTTTAGTCCATGTACCTGCCGTGCATCCCTCGAAGCCTGCTGCGTTATAAATAGGYATCTCCTCTGCTTGGCTTAGTGTCCGGTGAGGACACTCATGGTGAGGATACTTGGGTTTTGTGTTTATCTGATTCATCCTGAACAGCACTATTGCTCTTTTGGCTCAAGGCAGCAGCAGAGGTCTAAGGGAATATTCCAGCAGCGCCCGGTATGACCACGAGCTGCTAAACAGACCAGCTAGCAGAGGGAGAGTGGAGAAACGCCAGTGTGCTTTTAGATGTTTCATATAGACAGGCCTCCTCCCTCCTCTCTCCTGAGTCCTTGCAGTATCTCACGTCGCAGCAGCAGTGGGTCCCTTAGAGCAGAAAGAAGCCCGTCCTCTCCCTTGCCTCGAGTGGGAGGTTTGGTCCTCAAGTTCAACTAAATGCAACTGGAAAAAAAAAATGCACCTGCCTTTCCCATGCTATTCCTGAAGAGATGAGAGGAGGACAGAGCCCTAGCTTTGCTCCTTTTTGGGTCGCTTCTTCCATGTTCCTGGGAGCCCCATGGGAACAGCAGGCCCTAAGCCAGGGGGACCAGTTGCAGCAGGCTGCTGGAGAGGAACGGYGGAAGCTGGGCTTCGTGTCCAATACCTGTGGATTCAGCTCTTTAAATGAGGGAGGTGGGTGTTGCTTTTGTTCCTAGGGGTCCCCAAACCTCCGCCCCGGGCTTGCGGCTGCATCTGCCCCGTGTTATGGAGCACCTAACTCCAAGTGGCCCTCTGGGGTGACGCGGTGCTGTGACGCGCCGCTTGCTTGGTGCGGCAATATCCTTCGTGGAGGGTGCGTATGGCTCTGAGAGGCAACACTTAAACGAATCTCTTGGTGTGACTGTTGAAAGTGCCTCTGCTTCCAACGGCTGCATGATCTGCTTTGCTTAGGCACTAGCTGGTGGTGGAGTTTGTAGCTGTGAAATTAAAGATAATTGCAGGCTTCGGAGGGTGGTGTGGTGACTACCAGAGCGGGGTGGAATATGTGCGAGCAAAATGTGCTACAGAGATTAGCATTAAAGCGATGGGATCCACGAGAAGTGTAAAAAAGCAGAGGAACCTTCCTTTCTGTTGCTGGCCGGGATCCTCAAGGGGATAAATTGAGTCTGTTGGATGCCGCATCTAGTCTGAAACCTTTTCAAAGGGGTGTAAAGATCTGGCTGGAAATGGCTTGGAGGTGCTGAAACGATTTGTGCTGCCGTAGACAGCGGCGAGCCGAGCTGACGCTCTCGTGGCACCGGGAGGCAGAAGCCGGGGCGYGAGTTGAGCCGAGCGAGCCCCGTGGATTCCCCCGGCGCCCGAGCGCTGCCGCCGGAGCCYGAGAGCCTCCCTGCAGCTCGCGAATGGAAGCGTGCCTTTAGTGACACGGTTAAAAAAGGAGAAGGCCTGACAGCGGTTGTTGCCTTGACAACGGAAAGACTTGCCGGCAATATTTCAGCTCATCAGCCGGGAGAACAATCTGATTGATGGCTCCGTGCGTGCGGCAGAGCGAGCGGAAGAGGGCAGGCCGATCACAGCGCCTTTTCCTTGTCCTTGAATGCCTGTGGCCACAGCAACTGTGGAGGGCCACCGGTTTTCCTCATTCTTGAGTTTTTCCCAGTGGGAATGCCCTAGGTGTCCCTCGGAAGTGCCGGGGTTACCTGTCAGCAGCAGGTGTGTGACCCGCGCTGCCTTAGGCTTCCCGGTTCCAAGCCTGTGCGGCGTGTGCAGTGAATATGGGCGCTTGGCCCCTCGACTGGTGATTAGCAAAGAGGAGTTTACAGGATAAATAATACCGTGGAGGGGGAAGAAACACGTGTCGGCATCTGCACCTAGCACCAGTGAGCTGCACTCTGGGCATTCCTCTCCTCTCTGACTGCTTGAATGTCTCAAAAGCAATTTTCGTTGCAGTTTCCCTCTTTCCTAGGGTAGTGATTGAAAATTGAGTCGGAGACTAAGCTGATGTGAGCTCTGCTAACATGTCATTCTCCACTGCCTCCATCCCCAGACCCTCCCCTCATCCCCTTCAGGCAGAGGCCGTGTCGGTGCTCAGAAGGAGCGTTGCCCGAAAGGCCCTGGGCCTTGCAGGGCACGGGGGCTTCTCTGGGGCTGGGAGGCCACAGCTCTAACACAGGCCCGCCTGGGAGCTCGGGGGCTGCGACCGCAAGCCCGGTGCGCTGTTTGTGACAAGGCTGTGCTTTAAGCCTAGACGGCAACGTGCCCTAGCTCCACGTGCTTTCCAGGGTGTTTGCTGTGACTTGCTGACTCCGCGTGAAGACCTGGCAGCGTGCTCTTCCGGAGACCGGGGCAGTGGGAGCAGGAGGGAAGCTTGGGAGCAGCGGCCTTTAAAGGGCGGTGTCCTACACAGCCACGTGTAGGCATGGTAGCATGCCGCAGTAGCATGCGCTTGTTTTCCCAAGTAGCAGCGGAAGTCACCTTCACCAATTTTTAAACACGTTCTTTAAAGACAGAAAAGTATTAGAAATACAAAGGAAGCCTCGTGTTGCGTTGGACGCAGTGTGACCCCAGAGGAGAAGAACGCCTCCCTGGGGACAAGGGCCTTGCCGCTGGTTGCGGCTTGTAACAGCGGCGATGGGGAACAAGTTTGTGCAGCAATCCCCAAAGGAGGTGACTGGCTCCAAGCTAGGGCTGGAACTCCCTTGGCRTGTGCAAGGCCAGGATTTCGTCTTCGTTCCAGTTGACCGCGCTCCTCGAAGGCAGTGATACTAGCTCTTCTAATTGGGCTTGATCCACTGCCTAAGAGAGTTAAGGTAAATTCAAATTCAATAAGCAACTACTTGTTGTAGAACTGTAACATTTTGGGTTAACAGCCCTTGGGAAATGTCTTTTTGAGAAAATATTTAAGAACGAATATTGAGTGTTCCCTTAAAAACAGATCCCCAGAGACAGCAGATGCCAGATTGCTGCTCATGAGCGAGGCTGTTCTCCCTGGCTCCTGCTGCAGTTTCTTCATGATGCTTTTGTTTTGGAATATGAGCAGAAACATTCGAAATAGAAATATTGTGACGTGATAAAATGGATCAAACCTACAAGAATGTGATACTTTATCCTCCCTCCCTGGCATATTTAAATGATGCCTTTTAAAGCAGTTTGTATCAAGCCCGYGTTGTAGTAACGCTTTTGTTGCACAGTGCCTTAACCTTTGTGTAACGCTAAGGACCTTCTCTCTGCGGTTCTGTTGCCTTTCGCTTGCAACTCTGTAGCCACCCCTGAGCTGCTGGGCACCCTTGCGCCCAGGGAGCTCTTGGCCTCACACCTGCCAGTGCTGAAACTGTTGGGCAATACCGCTATGTCTGTCATGTCCAGCTTCTCACGGGATGCGATTGTCACCGATGTGTGAATCACCCTTTCTCCCCCCACCCTTTCACCCTCATTTTCCTAGCTCTTAGTTTATAACTTTATATTGTGGGGGAAAAAATTAAACTTTAGGAGATAACAGTAGTAGATAATAGTAATTTAAATAGTAAGTGTTCCCCAATAATAGCCATGAACCATCTGTGCCCGATCACAGCACGCTGCAGTCAGCGCTGTGTCATAAGCCAGTAGGGCGACTGAGCGGGGCCTGGGGAAATGATCAAGAAATCACGGGGAAAAGTAGGGGGGGAAGCCGAGCTGCTGCCCTGGAGATGAGCCCAGGAGAGGCTGCTCACCTGGGCAGCCTCATCACTTCTCCTCCCAGCTGCTCGCAGGGGAAAGTTTTCCCTTCCCTGCAGAGTGTGCAGAAGAGTGACTTAAGCCAGAGGAAGGATGGCCTTTTTCCCCTCTTACCAGGCTGCACGCTGACTGCTCCAGGCACACGGTCAGGAGCAGCRATGAACTTCTAGGTAGATCAGCTTGACTCCTACTTAATCTTGTATGTGGTTTTTGTAACCTCTTACTCTCTTTATCAGGTGGGTTCAGAGTCTCCGTTGGATCCTCAGCAAATCCAAGCTTTCGACCAACTCTGCCGACTCAACCGAGGAACCTCCAGAGTACGTACTGCTTGTTTTCCTTTTGACTTTAAAGTGGCAAAGGCAATTTTACTTGGGGCCAGGCCAGGCCAGGTGCTAAAACTGGCAGTGTGGGCTTTGACTTTTCTCTCGGGTTTTGTTCAGTGCTGGCAATTTACTCTGCGCAGAGCTGGCTGCATCACATCACAAGGCAGCCACACTGCTTCTGGCCTCTCACAGAGCTGGGGGAATTCGCTGGCAGTAAAAAACTGGAAATGCCTCTGGCCTTCTGAGGCTGAGCCTGAAAACCGTTCACGGTAGGGCAAAAAAAAAGGAACGGATATTTTTTCCCAGAAAACTCTTTGCTGTTTTTTCAGCTTTCCCAGGTAGCCTCAGTCAGACGGCCTGCTGATGGCTTTGCTGCCGCTTTGCTCTGCGTGAAGAGACCGTGATGCGCCACTAGCCTGTGCTGTGGTGGGTGGGGGGTTGGCACCCTTCGGAGAGGGCCTGGGAGGCCGTAGTCCCTCTTATTTGCCATCTTTGCAATGTACAAGCATAATTTTGGGGGGGTATAAATTATGCAGCAAACCAGAGCCCTGGTGGTGCTGGCRAGAGAAGAGGAAGGTGCCGTGGCAGGCAGATCCGTAGCAGGGTGCTGGGTGCAGGGCTAATGGGGGCCGTCGGTGTGTTCAGAGGGAAGCTGTAGCAGGGGTGGCGCTTCCTCAGCACGTACTTCTCCGGTGCCTCTCGCCCCCGAGATGGCCGAGGACAGGATCAATGCAGTGGCTGCTTCAGCCCAGCCTGGAGGCATGTCTGCCCGCCGGTGCTCTGCTGGTCACCTAGGAGCAGGCAGACTGGAGGTGAGGGGCACCGGTGGCTCTGGGAGCAAGCAGGCGGATGGAGGACAGCAAGAGCGAAGCCCATGTGTGGTTATACACACCGAGAGCAAAAGGCAGGGAAGGGTCAGCTGGGCCAGAGCCTGCCCACTGCTGCCTGCCGCTGCAGCCAAGATCCCCGTACTCCGTTCACAGAAGCTGCTACGTTTTCTCAGACTTTTCTCAAATTCTTTTTACATTTGTGAATAATTTCCCTTCCAGACACTGTGGGGCTTCTGTGCTTGCACGGAGGGTCCCCTCCCCCTGTGCCTCCATCCTGCCCCGGCAGCGCTGCTGGTCCCCAGCAGAGCATAGCTCCTCCTGTTCCTGGGCTGTCCTTGTGCCTCCTGCCCTGTTCTGGCTGCAGTTGTTAGTGCAACTCTTCAGCTTTTTCTAGGTATATTTTTTAATCATGTAATTTAAAAACAACCCAGAGAAACTTGGGAAGTGTTTTAGTTCAGGACTGCCCTGTGCAGYGAGTTCCATAAGCCGACTGCACACGGTATTTCCTTTCCTTTACATATGTTAAGGCTTTTCTAACTGCTGCGGGAAGAAGGCGAGCTCCACGTGAGCTCTCCAGGTCCTTCCGCACTTTACATTAAATGCCTCTAGGCAGTCTGCCCAGGCCTCAGGATGGTGAGCTATGTGGCTTTTGTCTTGCAGTTAGCTCTCCTGACTGAACTGTCTCGCAATCACGGCGGTGAAAAGCATGGGCTGCTCAGCGTTTCCCACGGTGACCCCGCCACGAGCAGCGTCTTCCAGAACGAGAATTTCCAGCTCCATCTGGCCCCCCCTCCGCTCACCGAAGACTAGCGCTTCTGCCCTCCCGCCCCGGCTGCAGGGAACCACGGTTCGTTTTGGGTCTTGGTGCTGGGAAGCTTCTCCAAGATGACGCTGGAATTCTTCCCTTCTTCCCCTGCCTGAGGAACCCTTTTTTGTGTTGGGTCTTGCTGGGCAGTTCTGGGTTTGTAGCAGCAGGTCATTTTCTAGCTCTGCTGCCGCATATTGAACAGTGGCAACCGCAGGGTGGCTGGTGGGACTGGGAGTTGTGAACTCTGGTGTCAAAACCCTAGTTTGCTGAAGCAACGCGCAGCACTGTGGGCTACCTGCACTAACCCTGAGGCTAACGGCAGCAGGGGTAACTTTGCCAACTAGCTGGAGCCTGTTGCGTGGGCTAGAGGAGTGCAGCCTGCGTGTGTCTCAAGGTGCTGCGTTGAGATTGCTGATGGGTACCGCACTTGAGGATTAATTTTAGCACTAGTAAAAGCTGTCCTTTTGCCAAGGCCTGGCCCACTGCCTTACAGAAAGAGCCATGGGTGGTTTGATGGCACAGAATGGGTGGGCCTAGAAAAGACTGAAGAATGCAAGAAAATGATACACGTGCGAGCAACCTAACCTGGGCGCAGTGTGTTCCTACGAACTTCCATTAAAAAAAGCCCTTGGTTGAATTTGGCTGTGTGAGCTGTGCGCAAAGGGAGGGGCAAGAGGGCTGCTGGTCTGGCAGCATTGCTGGCTGCTGTTTTTTGGTACCATTGCCACTGAATTCTGGTAGCAAAGGGCTGCGTCTTGTCCCTGTGGGTGAAGTGCAAACCTCCCTCTCCTTCCCATGGTTGTACACATGCTAGTGCCTCTGTGTGTGTGTGTGTGTGTGTGTGTGTGTGTGTGTGTGTAAAGGTGGCACAGGAGCTGTCAGCCACAAAGCAAAACCTCCAAGCCCTGTTTGGCAGCTTTGGGTTCTGCCTTTTGCACTGCCGCCAGTCCAAAAGGGCAGTGGGATGGTTCGGCGCGGTCTGGATCATCTGCAGGGGGCTGCAGGGTGGAGAGGACTGGCGTGATTGGCACCGATGGTCAAAGAGGTTTGTCACTACTAAGCTTAGCTCACTGTTTCACAATACCAAACTGGGAAGTGCCAAAGAGCCAGACTCAATATGTTCTTCCCCGTCTAGTACCTTTATGAAACTGCACTCGTAGAACTGCAACCTAATAGCAACAGTGCCAAACGTTTCTATAATGTCATCCCTGGCTTGTGAACACAGTCCAGAGCTGCCCTAACAAATGTGTGTTACTGGTTTRGTAATTATTATCTCATCTCTTCCCCCTGTTCGTTTTGGCACTGGCTCTTGGATGTTTTGGGGTATGACACCCTCAGGGTCCCAGCCAGCACACTCATGAGCTGCAAAAAGCTCTTCAAAATACCTTTCAACTGGGCTCAAGTGCCTCCACTCTCTTTTTCCAAACTGGTCCCATTGCCAGTGCTTTGGGCAGGACTAGCACAGCAGCAGGTGGGTGGTGCTTTTCACGTGTGCAGAACTAACAGACAGAGTAACGTGGCTCATCCAGGCAGAGCTGGATGGAAGGAATTATGGGGACAACACTGCTGCCCCCAAGAAAAGCAAAAGCACCAGCTGCCATGCAGGAGTCCGTCAGTCTGAAGAGCCGTGCCAGAGCCATGGACCGTGGAGCACAGCGTGCCTGGTGTGTTCACCTTTTTCCTCGCTAGCATTAAGAACTACCCAGCACCCAAAACAGGGCCCCAGAGTGATGTTTCTAGCCTGCAGTCACGTGTGAACCTGCTCAGAGGTAAGTCACGGGTCTAAGGCCAGCTAAGCTCTTCCAGACGTCAGCCTGGTCCTGTAGCTCTTTTCCCAGCATCCTCCACCCCGACGTGGGCAGCTCATCCCTTTACAGTCAAGTCAGACCCCGAGCTGTGAGTTTGCACACCAACCCTGGTACTCACGAGGTCCACGAACCCAGACAGGGCCAGGCCTGGTGCGCTCCACCAGGTTATCACATTTCTATCCATAGCACTGGGCCGATGTCTCAGCTGATGCCATCTGAAGCCATAAGTGACCCTTCCTTTGCTGGAAATCTCAGAATGCTTCACTGTAKTATGGAACATACACAGTTACGTAGGACAAGCCGAGCTTCAGTTGTTTAGTATTTTATTAAAGAAGAAACATACACACCTCTCCCTGGCAGAGTGGAGCACCTAGCTCAGGGCAAGTCTTTTACAGCAGGCCTTTGCCCGTGTTTGTGCAAAGAAAAGAAATCCCATTTCGGTGAGGACCATGTTTCTGAACTAGGGTGTGTGATGTGAGCTTAGTGAGAAAGGTGCCACAGTGCTGGCTGCTAAAACACTTCCCAGAACTAGCCCTGCCCCATGCCAGGCTGCTCCACTGAAGTTTTCCAGATACAACGTACGGGAGAGGCAGCTTATTGTGCTTAAGACATCTGAACAAATCCTGGTAGGAGATGATACTCACAGCTTGTGAATATTGCTAATTGCTTACAGTTAAGAACGTATCTTGACGACAGTGACATGAAGCTGCACGACCACAGGACCTTAGGGTAAGTCTTGGGCATAACTGCCCAGCTGATTTTCTCTACGCTCCCAGCAGGTGCCCCTAAGAGCAGGAGGAGTAGGCCCCTGCTTGCTTGCTCTTGCCCAGTAAGAGGGTCCTAGCGCCCCTTCCTGTGCTTGGCACCCTGCGCTCGACAGCGGGTGGCAACCACCCTGGCCTCCGCGGAAGGCCTCCGCTGCCATTAGTTCCTGGGAGGATGCAGCCGCCAGTCCACCCTGTCCGCCCAGGAAAAGCCTCCTCCAGGGAGAAAGCTCGGGCAGGCCAGGCCCGAGAGCGAGCGTTCGCAGCTCCCCACTCAGATACAAGTGAAAGATTAAATATGAGTAAATGCTGTAGGTTTATACATAATGTTTTCTTCTACCTATGAAATGTGTCTGAAGGGTCAAAAGACAGTAAAACGTTGTTGTTAGAAACCTTGGTTAACCAAGAAAGACAACCCCACCCTTAAAAAATAAATAAATCCTATTTAGCATTTACTACGACCTTCATTTAAATGCCCTCAGAACAACAGAATACTTTTAAGTGCCTTGTGAGAATGTATCTGTTCATGCAATGGCCCAAATTCCTCATTCAACAAGCATTGCACTTTTTATATAAGTCATCAAAACTATAAAACCTATTATTTTTTATCTGAAAGTGTTAGTCTAAAAAGTACAGGATTACTTTATAACCATTTATGTTAAATTCCTAGCACACGCGCATGTGCATGCGCGCACACACACACACACGCACACACACACTGTTACCTAAACATTTTCTAAAGGTACTGATTACAAAGTGTATAAAATTAGTAATACATTGTCAGGATACAGTGAGAGAGATGAGCCAGTCTATAACACAGACTACAATCTAGTATCAGTCACTAAACTGTACACGTTTATACAGCCTTATATTCACCAATGACTTTTGAAACGTAAACAGTAAATACACAAAGAAATTCAGTAATGCTGTTGAAAACAGTTATTACCGACTCCAACTGATTCAAGCTGGCTGAAATCTTCTGAGAAAGACATTTTTTGTTTCATCAAGCATAGCTGAAACAAAGCCACCAGCAAAACAGCTCTTATGTTTCCAGCTATTTAAGGAAAATCTCATTTAGAATCCACTGCTGAACTGGATGAAAAGGAGAGCAAAGCCAAAGCTTTCCTTCCCAGTTATTATGACCTTAGGCTGTATTTCGATGAGCCCCACCGCCACGCTGTCCCAAGCTCTGCCAACACAGTGGTGTGGCTGAAGAACTTTTTTTTTTTTTTTTAACTTGCTGTTCTTCAGGCAAACACAGGCCCTGGGCCCATTCGGTGCTGAGCGCGCAGCCCCTGCACCAAACGGCGCAGCACAGGAGGAAGCAGCAGGCAAAGCTGAGGGCTGATTTTGCATTTTTGGAGGTAGTCACTGCCTTTCACCTAGCATTTTACACCTCGGTCTAGAATGGTATTGGTTAGACTGCTGTGCTGCTGCTTCTCTACCTACTCCCCTTCCTGCTGAGCTGGAAAAGCCAGATCCCCTTCCCCAAGACCCCTGTAGAGAAGGGACTACCTGGCTCCAGGCTAGTGATTAACCTCAGGAGCAAACGTTGCCTTCTCAGTAGATTTCAGAGCCTGACCCACCTCAGCAGATGCTTGGTGCATAGCCTGGAGAAAAGTTGGAGGCACTTTGTGCATTCTCTAGCCTGCCAAACCAACCCRCTGGAAGAGTGGTGCCAACAGCATTCGAGATGGGTCGCACCCAGCACTAGAGAAAGGGATGGACAGTGTGCAAGGACAGACAGAGACAGAAAGAGCCTCCTGTCTCTGCACCTCACATAGCTGTGTATGTGAAAGAATAAGGACAACTTGGTTTTGCTGCTCACAGGCGTGCTGCACCAGCTTACCCTCTGTGCTTTGAAGGCCCCCTGCAAACAGCCTGACAGATGAAAACACCACAGGTCGCACATCTTCATATGAATAGTAGTATACAACGTAACCCAGACCAAGAAAAGGGCCTTGTTCRGCTATAAAAGTCTTACAATTTATCACTATCTTACGTGCAGACATGGGAGATTTGTTCGGGCTGAGAACACGTAAAAATTGCTCAGGTTGCTGCTAGCTCACCAATACGCAAGTCCCGTGACCACACTCCCATGAGGAATCTGAAAAATCAAGTGCACTGGAAAAAAGGGATTGTCAGAAAAACAGAAAATATAAATACTACAAAAGCAACATTACTGAGACTGGGAACTGGACTGATCTGCTTCCACCTTGTTGGATCACACAGTGGTTTCTATAGTCTCAATCACTTCCATTTCGCACTGCGAGGGTGACAGGAGTGGGCATTCATCTGGCTCCCAGCTGCTGTCAGGGCTGTAATCTTCTTCAGAACTTAGCTCTGCTCCCCCCTCTGTGTCCTCATCACACGACTCGATGTAGTGAACCCCCACCGCATTGATCCCAGAGTCCTCAGAGCTGGAAGGGGAGGAGCAGTGATCTGGTTTTGGTGTATTGCTCTCTTTTGTGATTAAGGCATTGCGAACGGGGACTTCCTCGGGCTTTAGCTTGTGGGGCATGGGTGGAGGCTGCCTCTGCACGTAGCACATCTTCCC
Organism: Apteryx rowi; assembly: GCF_003343035.1. Classification (NCBI taxonomy): domain Eukaryota; kingdom Metazoa; phylum Chordata; class Aves; order Apterygiformes; family Apterygidae; genus Apteryx; species Apteryx rowi. The sequence continues at coordinate 552,882 of NW_020450588.1, forward strand.
ATTGATGCATTTCACTCGGTAATTGTCAATGAAGAGGTCTGCAATGGTGCAGAACTGCGGGGAATCGGGGGGCAGAGGGGGCTGGAAGACAGGCGCAAACTTCAGAAAGTGTTCGGTGAGGGAAACGGAGATCTGGATTGTGTTTGTAGACTCCCGAGGACGAACAGGTATTTCGGTGCTGGGAAGCTGCTCTACGGGTGTCATGGGCTGATAGACATATTTGCCTGGGGGGAAAACAGAAAAGCAGTATTTAAAGACTTATCTTTTGGTCAAAAAGATAACATGATCACATGATGCTTACCCTAAGTGGTTAATAACAGCTACTAGGGCCTTCAAGTCAGCAGCCACTCTGTTTCCAATGGTCTCAAGGTGGTTTTTAGTCCTCTCTAGGTATGGGTTCTCCAGTGCTTCATAATGTAGTGAAGCATACCCTTTCTTACCTCCGTCTTGCTCTCTCCCTGCCCCCTGCTTCTGAGACACCTGTAGGCAGTTACCCTCTGTAGAAAATGAACTCCAGCAGGGTTGAAGGTGACCACAAGGCAAAGTTGGTCAGACAGTGACTCTGCACGCACCCCTTTTCTACGGGAAAGCAGACTGAAAAGACATGCAGAAGACGCTTTTTTTTTTTTCCTCCCTGAACACAGACCAGTTCTACCTCAGGACTTTGCTAAAATAATTTAAGTTATTAATTCACATTACAATGAGTATCCCTGCATATGTTTCCACATTCTTTTTTTTAGACACTGAATAGGGTTTTATTCTGTATTATAAATTAGGGGATTCAGACATGATTGCAATTGGAATTTTAAGGTGAAAAATAAGGAAATTCCCAAGCTATAGAAATGCCTTTGACATTTTGATTATCTGGTTAATAAGAAAATAGGATTATGTTGGCTATATAGAGAACACCAAGTGTGAATCGAAGAGCACAACTGAAAGTCTCTACTAAAAGAAAGGAATAAAGAGCAGAAGAAAATCAGTACTTTGTTAGGAAAAACTGAGCAACCTGAGGCTATGCCAAAGACTGTAAAATGCTGCATTTTGTTTGCATGAAGTCTCTGAAAGATTCACGCCCCCCTAGGGGTTCATAAACTATGAAAGCACAAATTTCCAGAAGACTTGCAAGTAGTGGGGCTCGCAGAAGAGTTATGATGCAAGAGCTATAAATACTACAAATGCTGCTTTGCAAAGGCAGAAGAAGTATCAAAGCAATGGAGGAGTGTTTTGATGTTTGAAGCTCTCCAGATAAAGAGTAGAAAGCCACCAAAGTTCTCGGTGCATTCATGACTCAGGCGCTGCTGCGATGAGGAGATATATCTGCCATACGTTCTGTCAGCGGCTCAGAGGTAGGTGCTACTCTTCTCTGGCTCATCAGCCCTTGAATTACCGACTCCTTCAGAAAATCAGAGCAGTGATCACCTGCTGAAAGCCATCGTTTCCACTCAGGAAARATGATGGTGGACCAGAGATGGGAGAGAAGGGCTTTCTTCTCCCTGAGGAAGATCTCTCTTCCCCCTCTCATGCCTCCTTTTGATGATAGGAAATCCTACCCTCCACCTTCAAGCCCTTCCCAGACAAGGCAAACAGCTCTGATTGATTGCAGCAAATCCCCAACCAAGGGCGCAGTCAGTGCCCCAGCCATGTACCCAGAGCACCAGCAATGGACTGGGCTCATCCCATCTCCCTCAGCTTTAGCAATCTCTGGGATATTCACTYACTCTGCAAGCACCAAAGCGCCCAGGGCCCCCACAAAAGCTGGGCGTTGCCAGCAGGCCCGAGTAGGTCACCAGGAGAAACCACAAGCACCGGAGAAGGCTCTTCCCATCCTGCTGTGCCTGCTGGTACTGGGAGGGAAATGCGGCTCAAATGAAAGTAGTCTGCACTCCTCCGTTAAGCTTCCCAAGCCCGGATTGTCAAAGGGGAGGGAGAAGAGAGGCAACACCGCAGAGTGCAGAGCGGAGAGGAAGAGCGCGAGGGATCATTAGAGTGCAGGAAAGGCACACGGCAAGGACAGCAAAGGCAACGATCAGAGGAACGAACACTAGACACACACTGAAAAGAAAAACACGCCCTTGTCGTACCACAGGAGAGACCAGCCAGACGGAGCCAGAAAGAGAAAGCAGCAAGAATGCTGCAATAAGTGGGCAGAAGAAAGAACGTTTTGTGACCAGCGTCACTGAATACTTCTTCAAGCATTTTTTCCCTGGGATCTGTATATTGACATTTAGAGTCATTGGGAAAGCTCAGTGAAATTAGAACATACCAGGAAGATATTTTTTCTTCTCTCAATTGATTATGGCTGGATGGCATTTAGAAAATACAAAGGCATCCTCTCCCCTTGCCATCTTTTTTAAGATCTCAAGGTCTAGTTTCAACACCCTCTAAACTTGCCATGACTCAGAGGAATTAAGTGCTAGCATCAAACGAGTGAACAGTTTAACCACCAGCAGCACAGAGCTCTTACTCCTTTAGTGCCCTTCCTTTGGAGCAGCAGCCGCCGCGTTTCTATTCTGGCAGTCACTAAGGGATGTGGTCTCTCATGCATTTTTCAAGTCTTGTCCGCCACTCGCAGTGGCTCTGGGAAGCTCCCTGGGACAGACAGGCAGAGCCTCTCCTTGCAACCCTTCTTAACCGCAGCAGCTTATGGCTTCCTGCTGAAACAGTTGTTCTCCAGAAATCCATCTTTCAAATTAGTGAACATTGAATATGTTACTGTCTTGCAAAGCAACACAATGAAATGACTTATTAGCAAGCTGCTGGCTGGAATAAGGTCCAATAAAATTCAACTGGCAGCAGATGAACTGCAGCATACGTGGGATCAGCAAATCCTAGTCTGAAACCCTTAGGCTGTATTTATTCATATACTTAGGACACTTCTGTGTGGTCTTTGTGCCATTGACAACCAAAAGATATGGAACAGATACTAGAGAGAAATTTCGCTCAATTGTTATCTTGTGCCACTTCTATTTAAAGTGCCCAAGGAAGGCCCTAATAAAAATTAAAAAAAAAAAAATCTCTGCAAGAGGACTATATTTTTCCACTTTTTCTTAAAATAACTGCCACATGTGCTGGCAGAGCAGCTGAGGGATGACAGGAGAGGAAAAGCAGGGGATTTAAGCCAAGGTAGCTTACAGCACAGACATTAAAGGGAATGAAAGATTAATCTTTTTTTTTTTTAATTTTTATTTTTTAAGCAGGCAGTCAGGGAAGAAAATCACTGACAAACCTTTAAGTGGAGGAAATGCGTGCATTTCAGAAGCTTTCTCTCACCATTTCTGATGGAGGCAGAAATCCACTTTCCCTAGCAAACTGGAGTTTAGTGAATACAACAGTTCCAGCTTCGAGTTGTTGTTTGCAGCTGCAGTCTCTGTATTGGATTTAGGAAAACAGAAGATTGCTCTCGCACGCTCACGGAAAAGCAAGGCCCTGYCTATGGTCAAACTTCAACTCTGTTTGAAGCCCTCTTCTCTTGACAGATACTGAAAAGCAAAGACTTAAAATGACTCCCGTGGAGGAGAAGGTCGCAGAGCAGAGGCAGGGGGAGATGAAGTGCTACCTGAGCGCTCAGCTGTTTGTGACACCATTGCAGCAGCATGCGGCGACTCTCCGCAGGCGYTTCAAAACTGCCGGGCTGGCACTAATTTCAGGGTAGAAGAAAACAGCGACTACTTTGTTAGCAGAGGCTTTCAAGCCAATTTGCGTGACCCGAGATCGGCCGAGAACATTTCCTCACGTTCCAAGGACAAGCGCCGCCAGGACAAAGTAGAAAGCGCCCAACAGAAAGCCAACAAACCTGCGTGAAGTCATGTAGCAGAGAAGACCTGCACATTAGGAAAAAGAACCTTTTCTACATTAACTGAATTSTAGATTTCTTTAGGATTCTTTAGCAAATTTGTTTTTTAGGTTTTAGCTAATTTTAGCACCGTGTTCATTTGTTTAAGACAGATTAAAAGTCTGTTTTACAAGCACCATCAGTTACCTCTTTGGGAGGTACTGATACTCRCATCTGGAACTGTCAGACAGGATCAGCCCACAGAAGTATCTACTCCCTAAAGGGGTCTGTCTGAATGGATCGTGGACAAAGCCGTGGTAACATCATCGTTTACAGCTCCTTACTCTACCTAATGAATGTAAATGCATCAGTCRTGATATGTATCTTGTGAAAAATAAATGCAGAAATTTAACAATGATAAGAACTGCCGCCCACTGCAGCTTGCAAGGTCTGGCAGGGATGTCTTTTCACAGAAAATGAGCCAAAAGCACAAGCCCCACTTCTTTCATCATGGATTTTGGTCTAATCAGTCTCCCACTGAAATAAACAGGAATATTTTTGCTGAATTCAAACCGCTGGCACAAATCCATGATAAAGTAGTATTTTGATCACCTATTCTGATCTATTCCTTTCAATATTTTAGCATGCCATTTATTGCCTATGTGTCACAACCAAGTCAGTTGGAGAACTCTGCAGCTGAGCTCCACTGATGAATGCTACAGTAAATTACAGTGCTCTGCRCAAATACAGATGCCAGACCAGACACCGCAGAGCAAGTTGCTTCCTGGGTCACTTGCCACTTCTGCCTAGGCGGAAGACAGTAATTCTGTGATGGAAAAATACCGCGCATGCTGAACACAGGGGGTTTCATCCAAAAATCAAACTCCAATTTCTATGACAAGCAGTTTGCTGCATTTGCAGACGTTTCGGAAGATCTTGAACACTGTAATAGTTGCTATAGAGAAGCTTCACAGTTCCAGCTTCACAGTCCTACCGACAYTGTAAAAAGGCTAAGAAGTGGAAACAAGTTATGGTTTGTCTCCTTAGTGTTTAATGGGAAATGCATGAAACTAGGCTCTGCCAAAATTAACTTTCATGGTAAGTCTGCATAACAGCCATATGTTGGCAGATTATATGATTAAATGCAAGCCAATGGAGAGATTTTAGAAGTAGGTATGTCAGCTACACTTAACCATTTGCCCCAGCTGAAAGCCTGTACCAGGACCTTCGCTTTCTGCTGCTGCATGTGCACAAAGCTTTGCTCTCCAAGAAACACTGCACTGGCAGTGAAATCGGGTTGTGCACAACTGAAAACAGTGATTGCATTTCCATTTCTTCATTATTCAGTTCACTCTTGTGAAAGCCTGAAGAACAAGCCCTACAGCAAATTAACACACAAAAACCCATACTTAACTGCAAAGCAACTATTCAAAACCCGGACAAGGAGGTAAGCTACCAGGCAGTACTCTTCTTCCTGCCTCTCTGTTCACAGAAATATGATTTTATTGCCAAAAAAGATGTACGCTGTTCACCAAAGCCTTGACTCTGCACCTCCAGTGCTACCTGCCAGCAAACTCATGCAACTTGGAAAATATTTTATCCCCAAAAGTACACACACACACACACACACACACACATATAGATAAATATATATATGCATATACATGGTCTGTTTGAGGCTATGACTACCAGAACTATGTGGTTAATTGACTGGAAGCTGAATTATAGCATCTCCTTCTGCATCCAAAAAATAAGTAACTAAAAGCCTTTAGAAGTAAGCCATGAGGTCACGTCTGTCTGATTTTTTGCTAATTGAGCAGTCTGTATGCATCCTCACCAAACAGATGCAGCAGCAATTTCCRTGGCTAATACAAAATAACTTAACCATGAAATAAGCAGAGGTGCTGTTTAAACATTTTATTCCCCACTTCCCTTTGTCCCAGCATTCTAGTTTACCTCTGACATTCATTAACGTGCTCAGCATATTAAAAAAAGAAATCCATCTTTCAGCTGTGCAATTTCTCATAACAAATCCTCAGTTCTCACCCTCTCAGAATGCTAGCTTTAAGAATCTTCTTAATGAACAACAACATGAATTACACTGTGCTTCAGAAATATGATAAAAGGCAGCTGTGCATCTTCATTTGTGGATCTTAGCGTCTAAGCAAGAACCTCCCTTGCCAGGGAAGAGACTTTCCGCAGCTCCACTAGCTGACCTACAAGTGATTGCAGACTAAAACAACAGAGCTGCAGACCTTCAAGTCACAAAACACTACAATAGGGATGTGGATCTGATACCTTCCTCAGCAGCTTTGCGAAAAGAAATGCATAGACATGCTATTTCCAGTGCTTAGAAGTTCGGCTAGCCTTTTTTTCCTCAACAGTGTTTGCGCTACATATCACCATGGTATCACTTGCCAAGTTTCTCAACAGGCAAATAGCAAAAATATGCTCCAAAGCTCAGAGTAAACCTAGTAGCATACAAAGAATCAGCTTACATGGGAGGGACATCAGTCCCAGTATAAAGAACAACRTCAAATGCCCTGCAAACTTCTAATTGAATGCCATACAGCCTTGAAAGAGTGAAGGCAAAGCAAGTAGCACATGAACACTTCAGCTCGCAGACCAACTGGACTCAAGACTTGAATTCAGAATGCACGTTTAACACGAGATGGATTAAACTGGAGGCGTTCAATGTTAATCCAAGGAGAGTTCACAACACGAGGGTTCTTCCAAATCCATGCATGTGGGTAAAACCTTGGCAATCAGTCTCTTAAACACCGACTTGCTTGACAGCAAATGATAGAGAACTACCAAATGGTCTTCCAGAGGGACTTGTTTCATATCCCATCGCTGTGACAGAAGAGACCCAAGTCTTCTCTTTAGGGAGAGCTGACTGGATGAGCGCTCCTGTGAAGTCTAAATGGATTTGTCTTGCATGTGGTGACAGCTACAAGCTGGAGAAGTTTGCTGGTGCCTGGACTGGCACAGCAGCCCGAGGACAACGTATCAAGTGTCAAACACCCGGGTGGTTTTCTAAGGTCCCGCGAGGGCTGTGGGTGGCATAGGTGGCAGACAGCTCTCTCATAACAGACTGGCCTGTGATCAGCCCCGGCCGCAAGGCAGTACCATGCACAGGAAGGAATCAGATATTGTTTCACCACTGACAAAGCAGAAAGTCATGGGAGATGGAGGGCTTCATTCCTTTGGGAAGAATTCAGCAGACTAGAAGGGCCCTGAGAGCCCGATACCTATTCGAATGCCAAAATGGGGACAACGCTCTTCAACCCTGCAGACCACAACAGTGGACAAAACCATTGCTTCTTTCCTTCCTTCCTTCCTTCCTTCTTTCTCTAGTTATATGCCTGGCTTGGGACAAAAAAGCATTGCAAACGGAGATTGGTCTAACTGTAAGTATTCACCAAGTACTGTAATAGCTCCAAGTTATGCTTCGCTTAGAGCGCAATAATGGCTTTTGCAGAGGGATGAGAACAAATGGAAGGAGAAACCAGGAGCAGATTTACAGATGCCACGCGTAAACCAAACCAAACCAAAAAACAACAGAAAAACGAATCCACTGCTAACCCAGTTTCCATTTCTTTGTATCATGTGGAATAGCCAGGACGTTATATCTAGCAAAACACTATGGGATGTGCAGGGAACAGGAGCCACGGAGCCACGGGGGGAAAGAAGAGTATTTCAGGGCACTCTGAGGTACTGTCAGTTATACAGTACAATAACTGGAAAATGTTCCGGTAGAGCTAAACTGCACCATCGGTAGCTATAATGAATTGTCATTAAAACGCCTGTCAATGTTGAAGGACCCTCATATAGAGAGATCTGGAACACCTTAYCACAAGTGACTTCTTCCAAACAAAAAGTATACAGAGATTGTTCAAACACATTTCTAGTGTGGAGAACACAACCGGAGTACATAAAATACACTCCAAAGACAGGCGCCAACACCGCAGGTGAACCCCAGTCACTCCAGCATCACCATAAAAGACAGCAAAGTCATGCAACAGGCCTCAACAGCATGTAAATACACCGAGAAACTTCAGCAGGCTCTGACCTGACAGAAGTATATTGTTACAAACAGCAAAATAAATAGYGCATTTTCACAGAAGCGCCTACCTCAGAGCACTAACAAATCTGTCCCRTTCCCCATCTCATTCAAGCGCAGGAAAGAACTGGTCTAGCTAAATTTCTACAGTAGCTCCTCCAGCAAATTCACAGGGATTCTGTACTGTTGCCAATTCTTTTCTCATGTGAAGTAGAGGTGTTCCCTGTCATTGCTGTATCGTGATGGAGACAGCTGTGACAGCCCTTGACTTGATAAGCCATGAGCTTCTCACGGGAAACCAAGAAAGAGGGGAAAAGTAAGAAAGTTTTTCTTCACCATAATTTGTAGTTTAATGCGCTTCTATCTTGATTTGTTTTAAATACAGAAAGGATCATGATTTTACATGCTGTGAGCTGTCTGGCTTTTCAAGGTATTCTGTGCACTTCCACTTACAGCAGGTAACTATTAAATGCAAACAAACCCCAGATCTTCCTTGTATCATCCCTGCTCTTTCCTCTTGTTTTCTTATATCGATGTACCAGATTTAAACAAAAAGCAACCCCAGAGGACCTAGAAACGTTTCATGCAGCCATAAACTCTCTTAAAGGGACCATATTTGTTTATTAGCCATTGAAAGGGAACATAAAATCGACATCCAAAATGGCAATGAACAGCACCGCACAACACATGCAGGCTCTAAAAGCTCAACAAATGCTACATTTATCACGGGTATTACTAACCGCAGTCCCAGTACAAACACACATCGTTACGAGAACACAARCACTACAGCCCAGGCATGAAAAGCTAAGTAGACAGTTCTGTCACCTCCACAAGCACGGCTTGCCATTAGCACAGCAGCGAAGCACTGGGGATCACAGACTCAACTCTGGACCCAAGGATGGTTGTCTTCCAACATCCCTTTACAAAGCTGCCTCCCAAAGAGGAGAGCCGCCAGTCTTTGCACGTTTTTCCGAAGAATTTTATCCTCCAGCTTGTGCTAGACATTTTTTAAATTCATTAAGGGAAATAGCAAAAAATGGCTTTGCGTTAAATATTSATTTTTACAAAACCATCCCCGTGCAACCTCTACTCAAGATTCAACATCCCATAATTTTCATCCAGACAGCCAGGGTACTGGTACTGCAACAGAGAAGGGAAACCACAGATCAGTGTCAAAAGCTGCCTATAAAGAACAAGGACATTTCCCGGCATAGAGAAATCACAGACACTAGAAGAGACAAGTTACAGTCTTTTGCCAGATGTGTTGTATGTGTATGTTCTGCAGCGGGTGCAGCCGTGAGCTCCTCCATGAGAGGGGAATGTTTTCCTGGGAACTGTTACATGAGGAGAACAGCTCACATGTCCTTGAAGAGAAAGKCCTCTCCAAAGGAGTGCACCGCCCAAGCAAGACCCACACGCTACCACTCTCACAGGCAGTGTCCAGTCCGGACGGACAGCCGAGGCAGGAGGCTGTACCTGCTGCATCTTGCAGGAAGGATGCAGAAGAACCCTCCCATGCCCGTTACAAGAGCCTCAGGGAAAGCATAATTTYATTTTCCCCAGGAATTTAAATTCACACCTGACAATCAAGACCTGACAGYTCATGCCCCTGGAGAGAGGCACAGAAATACACCCTCCCTGTTGATGGGTGGAGAGACCATGACTGGACCAGGGCACTGCAGGGTGCCCTCCAAACCACGACAGGCTACAGTCTCACACCAGAGCAAGATGTGCAGCAATCCCATCATGCGCTGCAGCAGGCCATGAAAAGTCTTCTGGTCGCTGGGCTCTTGGCTCGAGCTTCCTCTCRGCTGAGGAAGAGGGTGGTCAGCCAGCAGTGCAGGAAATTAGCATAACAAAACTCAGTGCAAGACCTTATGGAAGGGAAAGGCAATATTTATCTTGCAAAACCTACATGAGCTGATTTTACCAACTCACGCTTGATCTTTCACCCGTTTCATTCACTCACACTCTCACACCCATATGTGCTAAAGCACCAAGGTGTGTGCGCCCAAGCAGTCTGACCAGAATCATTTGTGTGTAGCATGAAGGACAAGAGACAGCAAATGACAAATCCGCATCCTATCTCTGCATTTCTTCTTCATTTGCAATGACAGAAGTAGCATTTGGATAGATCTGTTATACCCTTAAATATATTTGGGGCGAGCCTGAGGTTGCTGCTCATGGTCTGTTTTTCCTAGTTTGGAGTATATGCATCTTTATGGCTATAGTCCATTTTCCTGGTGGGCTACCAGGAGAAKCGATGGCATATGTGATGCGCTGTACCTGCGTCGCTACCTTCCTGTTGTCAGAGTACAGGGTCTCCTGCTGACAAGTCATCTGTGCTACAGCCTTAGCAGAGCGCAGGCCTTCTGGGCTTGACACAAACACCACATTCTTCAACTTTAGCGCTGGGAACAATATCCTTCATTATCAATTTAGGCCGTCCTTTTAACCCCTGTTCTGTTGTCTCTTCAGGTGCTTATCTACACATATTTCCATTCCTATTTCATTCACGCCAATCCTTGCATTTCTATTACGAGCCTCTACTGCAGGAACACATTTGTGGAGAATTTAAGGGACAGCACCCCCTGCTTATGCCCAAAATACGTCACCACCCGGAGCTGGCGCGTGCAGGGTGCCAGCCCTTCCTTTGGAGGGATTTGGGATCCAGCAATGCTCTGCACAGGCAGGAAAAAGAGGCCAAGTACCTTTAGGGGAGGAAGTGCTCCATCACATCACACAGTGCCACCGCCCAACAGTGACCCTGGTCTGGCGGATGTGTCTCCTGGGGCCAGGCCAGCAGAAAGGCCCTAGAAAGGCTCTCRCTGGAAACAGCAGGGAAAATGCTTCAGGGCTGGGTGCGAGCACCCAACCAAACAGCAGTTTTGAGAGCAGGCATGTGGGCTCTCAAGCTCAAGAGCCACCAGTGAAAAAGAGAATGTAAATGCATACCTCTTGTTAAAATTGCTTTACAACATTGGTAATACATAAATTCCAACTGTTAAGTTGCCTRAATTAAAGTATATTAAAAACAAGGCCCAGTTGCCAAGCAATCATATTTTACTTTCCTAGTAGATTTTTGACTTCCATCTATGTGAATATACTGAACTATTGGCAAAAATATCATTAAATTGCACCAATTGCACTTCCTGAATTCTGTGATCTGTCATATATAAAGATTATTGCTTAGGACAAGAACCAAAGTTCATTGCAAAACACACTYTGTATCTTATGGAAATAAACTCATGAAGGCACTGGAATAAAAATGACAACACRGTAAAACAGGGTCACTTTATACATGTCCATATGCACGCATACTACCTGGAAACCAATCTACTGTCATCAGCTTTTTACATTAATTCAAGMGTGTGCTATCCAGCAGCAGCTAACGCCACGCTGCCACAGTTATCATTTTGGAGCATCTTGGGACGTTTGTTAGTGAAGCGCTTCGGGTTTTGTCCCTTACAGAAACACAAAGTCCTAGTACAACCTCACCAACGTGCAGTCAGACCTAAGTTAGGTAGCACAGCTTGAACTGACTCACGAGGCTCAGCTGCTGTCAGGAAATCGGAGGTCCTGTGCTGGGTACCTGAAAGCCCTCTCTGGTGCTTCCAGCAAATCCGAACAGACCGTCTGCTCTGCAGACCTGCAGGATGGAAATCACGACAACGACAATCTCATTACTCAGTTTGTCTTGTCAGGCAATGCAAGGATATGACCAGGAGCTGTAGTTTAAGACCCACAAAACATCCAGCAGTARCAAGGAGAGTGAAGGCAGGGGAGCCATAATGCTTTTGCATTCAGGCAGTCAGAGAGAACAAACTTGGAGAAGACTGGAAGCAGATTTCCTCCCTTGCAGATCCCAGGAAGGAAGCCACGCATTCGCCCCATGCACCACAGCTACTATATACATTTCATCTGGGGCCTGAAGTGCATGAAGAAAAACCCCTGAAGGCTTTTACCAGAATCAAGAGCTCCGAGCAGGAGCAGAGGCTCGGTGCTGGAGGCTGAGCCTCACAGAACATCCCGAATTCCGGGACATGGACAACCAAGCCAGCGGAGGAGAGGGAACATTAAAGGAACGTCTCCTCCAGAGGTACTTGCTTCCAGTACAGAGTATCCACAACCTTGTCATTTCAGACGGGCCCTGAGCGGGCTTTGTGAAAACAGCACGTTAACCCTTCAGGCAGCTACAGAAGAGAGGTGTCATTTTTCCACAGCTCTCAAAGGCTGCTTCCAGCAGATCACCGAGTTTTGGGCAAGGAGACATAATTCTTTGTGAAACAAGCTCCTCAGATGGACGGGCTGATTATGAAACACAGCTTCATTGTCTTGCGTGACAAGCAACGGGTTTTGGCTGACAAAAGGCGTTTTGGTATACAAGGTTGCCTTTCTCAGGACTTTTGGAGAAAGAAGTTCAACGGTTTCTCTTCAATCCTGTATCTGAAGATTTAGCCCTACGAGATGTACTTGCAGCAAGTAACCTGAATTCAAAGCTTTTCCTTCGGTCTATTCCTGTTAAGTGGTACCAGGGCTTTGTAAACATAGCAACTCGGCATTACAGCAAAGATTTCAAAATGAATGACAGCAGGTTCTTTCAAAGGCACTGATGTTCCCACAGAGTTTGATGAAATCTGCATGTTTGGGTTCTCTTTCAGAGACACAGAATGAAGTCTATTCATACTGTGATTTGGGGATTATAGCTAAAACCAGAGCAACAAAACACAATCCAGGTCTGGAATGGAGCATTGACAACAAAACCAGAGGATGACTATTTGCTCTTAGTGTTACACTTCAGAATATATCAGCTGACGCTTTATTCCGTTGTATACAGCTTAGTGAAATGAAGCTAGAATATCAGGCCTTCAAAATACAGGTGAAGAGAAGATCCTGCAGAGCCACAGGCAGCAAATCCTCATTAAAAGTGCTTCTGTATTACAAGTTGAAAAGTCTACCTTTCTGCGAGTTTTGCCTGGTGCTCAGCGTAACGCCTTGCCTGTGCACAAACATTTCTTCCAGACACATTGGCTTAAACTGGATGGACATCCAAATCCTTTTCACAGCAAGTGCAAGATGAAAAATACCTATTTCTCCCCGGATTTGTAATCATCCTCCCTCCAAGACAAGCTATTTTTCAGAGAACACCCAGCCCCAGTGTTCCTAGCCCAACTGCTGCATTCCTATTTAGGCAGAGCTTTTCCACAAAGGAAAATATAAGCTACTCCAAATATTCAGTCTCAGAACTCAAAACACAAGTATTTTACAACTCCTTTTTTCATGTTTATCCAACAAATCAATCCTCAGGGCGTAGTTTTGTCCTATGGAACAACACTGCTGGAAATTTAAGGGGACGTGACTACTTTCTGGCTGGCTATTTTCGATAAGCTCTAGTCTACAACAGCAGGAAGCACATCACCTTTCGGAGAGCGAGGCTAACTCAAGAGACAYGTAAGGCACTGTCACACTACCGCTCTTCTGCTCTGTCCTGGATGCGGCAAAGATTCTTTTGGCCACCAAAACTAATGAAAAACAAACAAAAAAMMCCACGAAAACCCAAACTCCCAGAACAAAAGCATGTCTTTAGGAGACCTACAATGTATGTGATGCTACAGAGAACTCCAGGGCTTATTTTGGGATCCTGTAGACGGCTACAACCATGYCTCTAACCTGGAGGGAACAACTGAAGCTGGCTGGCAGGCAGACACTGGTCCTATTCAAACCCCCAAGCTCTATCACGGTGCACTTCAATACCCCCCATAAACATTTTYGCTCGCTTGCCCGTGCTCTGTTACAGGAAACAAAGGCTGCCTTGCTGATCTCCAGCTTACGGCTCTCCTAGGCAGACTGGGCTYGGAATAATTACACAGGCTTCAAAGACTGTTTGAAGCTCCCGCTTGATAATTCGAGCCCCTGCCGACAGCTTCTGGCACTCTAGAGGGGCGAGACACCCCGGAGATACTATCTGTGCGCACAGAGCTCCTTACAGGCACACATCGCTGCCAAGCGGGGGGAAACGCCAGCACCTGGCACACGCGGGGCCAGGACGCGCACGCTGACGGAGGACAGGGAGGAGAYGCTGGATGATGCACACAACCCCATCCCTTTCTCCGTGAAAGAGGAATAATCAGGAGTAGCCTCAGCAGAGAACTTCCATCGGGTTTGTGGGACAGAAAATGAATGTTTTTATCTGAAAATATTAATAAAATATTGGTGTTTGAAATAGAGAAGAATGTGAAAAACAGCTGTCTGCTCAGAGTACACCCAGGGAAACAGGTGCAGCGACTGTTCTTTGTCTCCTTTTCCGTCAGCGGCTGGGACACTGAGTAATCCTCTCGCACAACCCGAGCGCTATGGGAGAGACCCCACGCAGAGCCAAGCTAGGACTGGCTTGTCCACCGCTGGGGGACCTGGAAACACCTGCAGAACAGACACGAGGACGTGACGCAGCTTGCTCTGAGAAGGGAGAACAGAAATCCTGGACTCCCCGTCACAGCCGGCGGCCTAACAGGAAACCTAAAGGTGCTCCGATGCTGCATCCGCAGAATCTGTGCTGGCACGGCCAGAGTCACAGAAGTCATTCTCCCCCAMACCACCGAGAAAACGCGTGCCCTTCTTGGCATGCCATCAACCACATAAATCCATTTTCTCCTTTTGGCTGAGGAACGGCAGCTTCTTGTGTTGCTTGTCAAGTTTGCCGACCTCATGCAGGAACTGCCAGGTCGGGATCACACCTGACTTACGTGAGCCCTGTGTAGCCACTCTCAACTCCGGGCACAACAGTCCCATAATTACGTGATGCACACTAGGGAGCAGGAAGCTATTTCAAGGCACACTTGCAATTGCTATACACCCCAGCGCAAGGGCCGGGGGAGCATTCGCATTTCTAAAATCTATACTGCAATCACAATCTTTTTACGTGTCCAGTTCTAGCGTTTTCCCTTTCTGTCCACCTGAAGTAGGCTTCACRCTTTTCACCCATGCTCTCTTGGCTCTCTTGTAAAACAGGTCTACCAGCGGCATCTGGCAGAAGTGATGGAACTGAATTTATTTGCTGCATAAATTCTTCAGTAAAAGATATGCAGGAAGATTTAAGTAACTACAGGCTTCTGTGCTTGCTTGACGCTGAACCTGGGCAAAAAGAAAACCAAATCACAGAAAGATTGATACGAAATAGCAGTTACCATCTATTGATGCCACTACTGCAAAGCAGGTATTGTGGGACCACTGCTCATYGTGTATTTTTGGTACTTGCAGCCTAACATACTGAGAGTTGTGCAAGGCATTTAACATACCACAAGACATTCTTATTAAAACTAAACCTCTGCAAAAGAGTCCTCCTTCAAAAGGATACCAGATTTTTGCATTGAYGAGGGATGAAGCCAGACTTGTAACCGTATCAAGCTTGAGGATTTCTCCAGTGAGCTAATTCTTAGGAAGCAAAATTAGAAACCRTACTCAAAGTCCAGCTTTCAGACCCCACATAAGCCTAAGTACGCGACCCGTTCCGACACGAGCAGGGTACCACCACGCAGCCAGGCAGCAGGCTCCTGGCTGGACCGACGCACAGCGTCAGTGCAAATCAGGCCTGCAGCGGAAATCCAGAGATAACGAAAGGAAGGCAGGCGCCTCGCTACAAACCTCCCACTGCCAAAGGTTTTATCTTACTCCGGAAGAAGGCGATCTGARCAACTTAAAGCCCTCAACCCACGTCTAAATCCCCCAAGGCTGTTGGCTAAAAGGGAGCTGCCACGATGGCAAGAGGAAGCGCGCAGGGATACGCTGAAAGGGCGCAGTACGACTCGGGGAAGCGGCTCCCAGGACAAACGCGGGGGCTGAAATCCAAGCACCGCTCAGGCCCCCGCTTTCTCCCCTGCAGGGAGGAGAGGGCTCTGAGGGCTGGAGCCGCTCCTGCAGGGCGGCTTTGTGACGCTCGGGGCCCGAGCCCCCCTTTCCTCGCGTGAGCCAGGAGTAGGGTGGCTCTGAAAGCCACCAGGTGGCACGGGGTGGAGGAACGTGCCCGGGCAGCCGTAGCTCTGCCTCACGGCCCAGCGCGGAGGCAGCGATGGGCAGAGGGAGCGAGTCCCCTGCGCCAGAAGAGGCCCTGGCAGCCCCCGCTGCAACTCAAGAGGAGCCAGGCAGGGCCAGGCGCGCGAGCTGACCCGTGGCTCCGCCAGCGCGATCAAGGGCCAGAAGCGTGGCTGCGTCAAGTTGGTGTGGCACTGCAGGGGGCGGATCAGTAACGGGGGGTAGGAGGGCACAACCAGCAGCCGGGTGGGAGACGGCCGGCCCCTGGATGTCACGCTGCGGGGGAAAGGGGTCACCCACGCGTACTGCACCAGGCTACGAGGAGCCTCCCGCCTCCCCGGGGCTCCTCGCCCACCGAGCCAGGCTTTGCCRTCACGCCGCCCTCCCTCCCCGGGCAGCCTCCTCCGAACCCCCGGCACCCTCCGTTTTGTACATTTTTGCTCCCCAATAAGCACGAAACAGACTGAAAATGACCCGAAATAAGCTTCCAGGCGGAAACACAAAAGTCATACAGATGYGCAAAGCACTTGAGGTTCTTGGAGCTGTCTGGATATACTAAAAAGTCCCTGCGATCTCGCCTGCCAGCTATTATTGCCATTTTACAGACAGAAAGCCAGGGGAGGTAGAGAGAGAGCTTAAAGTACTGCTCACTTCAGAGCACGCCAACAAAAATGGCTTTGGGGAGTTCACTCTCGGTTCTTTCTCAATTATTACTTCTATATCCAAGCGGCTCTGCGATGCTAAATTACTTCTGTCACTGAAGTAAGCAGAGGTGATCCTGAATACACACGAGAAGCCGAGCCAGGGATTGCAGTGGTGGTGAGGGTTTGTCCTTTTTCAGCACGAAAGTGCACTTTAAATGAGTTGACATTCTCCAAGACCTTGGACAAGGATGGAAAATYATACTTCAAAGGCCCTTTTAATTGACAGAGAGCTTCCTGCACCCCAATACAGCTCTTAAGAGTCACAGAAAAACCCTTTCAAGGGCCCTCTGAGGATTCCTAAGTCAGTATGACAGCACTGTGTTTATGAAGGATTACTTCCAATGCTGTTTAATTACATCTCTGACCCCTATATAATTTTCCATTATAGGCCTCATTCTTACCCCTTTTAAGTCCAATTCCACTCATTCTGCAAGAGCGGGATACAAAGAGATCCGCAGCTCTGAACTCTGCATTAGGAAAAATGGGGCAAGCAGAGAGCACGCTTCCTCCGAGCTTCCAAGAGATTAAACAAGCAAATGAGGGAYGCAATGGGCTTCTTTCATTTAAAATTAGAGTTTCAAGAGGCAAATATACCTCAAAGCTGGCCTCAAAGGCCTTCAACGAAAGCAATTCCTCGCCTTCTTAAGCAGCCTATTCCCATGCTTCACTTCTCTCACTAGTTAAAATAAGTTTTCTAATATCCAAACCTAAACTTGCCTTACCACAGATCAAGTGACACGTGGTTATCCTCCAAGGCTGTGCAGAGAAGGACGAGAATGCAACTTTCTCTTCAAGGCCACCTTTACATATTGCAAAGTCCATCTCCCCTCCCTCCATCAATTCTTTTACAGCCCCAGCAACCCCTTTAGCTTTCGCACCTCCTTGTAGATCATATTCTGTAAACTTCTGATGCCTCAGGGACCTCCTGCAGAACCTCCCAATTCTCCTATCGTTTCTTGAAGTGCAGTGCTCAAAAAGAAAACGTTATTCTGGTTTCATCGTTACTGAGCCGAGCAGACTAATTAAATTGCATGCCTTGCAATGCTCCTGCTAATGCATCCCCAAGCGAAGGCTTGGGTTTCGCTTTTGGATTTGCTACCACAAAGGCCTCCTGCTGATGACACATATTCAGTTCGTGATCCACCTCAATCCCTAGATCCTGCTCCACGATGCTGCTTCTCCATGTGCTCCCAGCTCTGCATTTGACTTCCTAGCGCTGTCACTTACTGGTTGTGGATAATACCTCCAGTTCACACCACCGCTTTGAGTTCTGATCCTGTCCTCCAKAGTGCTTATACGCCCATAGATCTTGAGGCCAGCCACAAATAACTGAGGCCAGAGAAACTCTGGAAAAGAAGAGTATATCTAGGCCATAATTCGGGGGCCGTTGTGTGACAGGTAAAATGCCAGTACCAGAGACATCGCTGTCCCCTTGCAGCAGGCAGCCATGACACCAGCTTCTAGCACAGCCAGTTGTGTCTCCACACAGCATGCATTTCAGGGCACAGCCAGGAAACACGACAGTCCTGACAACAGATGTAATCAAAAACTGATTGCAAATGGACCCCAAATCAGAATGAAATTCCTAAAGCATCCATTTAATTCAAATAGAAGCTCTCGTCCAAATAAAAGGTAGCTATTTAGGCCCTTTTGCCCATTATGCAAAATCTGCAAAAACCGCGGGGGGAGGAGAGGGAAATCCATATATGAGTTTAAATTACAAAGAGCGACAGCGACAGACCGTCAGGAGTAAAAGGACACCTTCAGCAGCACTAGCAACCCTTACGTATGGGGTCCAACTTTAACCCCGTCCACCCATGCTCCAAGAGCTCCCAAAAGGAGAACTAAGGGAAGCATCATCATTTTCCGACCTCATACAAGCATACTGTTTGAAAAGCCTGCTCTTCCAGGATATAGGTAATTAATTATTCATTAAGCCATGTTTGGTCGTCAACAGTTCAATCCCAGCCTCCAAGATTATGCACATCACTGTCTCGAACCCCAACATTAAAGTTGTCAGGCACCTTTCCAAGGGAGCTGGATCAACACAGGCTTTTCAAACAGCAACTGCTCTGTCCTGCAGCGGCTGTGTCTGTATGACACTCGGCTGCTACTCGAGGGATTTTCAGTCATATCATATCCCTGCAGAAAGAAAATAATCATAAAGCATTAAGAGCTAACTCGCTTGTGAATGCTTCCTCTGGTGGGGAGGACAGCCGCACCGAGGGGAAGCGGTGCATGCACCAGCACCAGGAGTGCCTTCTCCTCCAGCTCTCACGCAGGCTCCCTCCGGAGAGCCGCAGGCAGCAGCCGCCAGCCGCCGCAGGCTTTTCGGCAGCGGCGCAAGGCACCGCCGCGCCCGG
>NW_020450588.1:572603-603556 GCF_003343035.1 Apteryx rowi
CCCTCGAGGAGCCGCAGACGGGGCCGCCTGCAGCGCTGCGGCCCGCGGCACAGGGCGCTCGCCTTCTGCCGCTTCTCTCTCAGGCTCCTTCTCAGGGCGTCTAATCGGGTGGCAATGTTTCCTTCTGAGCGTGATCTGAAAAATACCGTTGAACTTTGCCTTCAATTTTGTAAAAAAGCCAGTAGATACGATTTTGCTTAATAGCGACGTGAACGTGTACTATCATTTCCCAACAAACAGATCTCTAGGCCAAAATTTAAGTTTGGCTTTGTCTTCAAAAGTGGCTGCAAAAATGCATTCTTTGGTTTCATAACCGTAGTGTGGGCTTGCTTCCCTGTCAAGTTTGCAAGCAAATGGCGTTTTTATTGCCCCTCTGGTCAGCAGTAGCTGAGTCGAAGCCAGCTTTCTGTTAGAATAGAAATCAGACCGGTCATTTTTGTAGTCACTTGTTTTAGTCACTTATTTTTATACAATATACAATAGCTCTTTCTCAGATGTAGTCAAACAACACTC
Source organism: Apteryx rowi (assembly GCF_003343035.1). NCBI lineage: Eukaryota > Metazoa > Chordata > Aves > Apterygiformes > Apterygidae > Apteryx > Apteryx rowi. Next base: position 573,117 of record NW_020450588.1, read on the forward strand.
ATTTTTCTGCATTCTCCCAAACATTCATATGCTCTGCAATAGACCATAGAAGTGTCCCCGTGCAATACGCCTTCCTGGGGTCGCCGGCTGCCAGCCATGCACGCGTTTAAGGCAGCCCCCTCGGAGCCGCCGCTGGCCCGCAGCCTCCCCAGTTGCTAGGAGCAGCAGGGATGCTTTGCTGGCGAGCCGGGCTGAGCCGAGCCGGGCCGGGCAGGATGCCAGAGTGGGAGGGCGCAGGGCGCTCACGCTCGCGCACGGCACACGCTCGCTCCCCGACGCGACGCACGCGAGCGGGCAGCGCGCACCTGGCCTCCTGCTACGCCAGCTGCTCTTCCGCGGGCTCTTCCTCGCTCCCCGAGGCTTACTTGTCTTTGCTTTGCCTAAATCCCACCGAATTCAGCAAACAGTCAGGGCCTTGCACAGCTGTTTGCAAGAAGAGAAAGGGGCCACCGGCGTCAGGTGTTTCTTTGACGCTGTCCTGCTGGTGTGTGAAGACCGTGGCCAAAAATTCCTGCTCCCTGGAGGCCACCGGGAGCAAACAGGGGATGCAGCTCGGCTCGCGCACCTGCCCTCCCGCGAGACCCCAGGCCCAAGGTGAACTGCCTCTCCTCCCTGCCGGCGCGCAGCTCTCCCTCCCCGCCGGGTTCCACTTCACCTCCAAAACTGCTCCCAGGCCCAGCTCCCGCTGCAAGGACGCTTTTCTTTAAAAGGAAACCAAGCCGGGGGGTGAGCTCTGGATAACAGAAACAGGCGTAAGCGCTTCGCCAAGACTCCAGCGCCGCATCCAAGTCGTACGCGCGTTGCAAGGCGGCGCTGAGCGTGCCATAAGGCAGGGAGCTTTCTGACTCTCTTTGAAGGTCCTGTGCTGCAGGGGACGCTGATTAAAGCGATCCTCTCCTTTGGTGCGCTCCTCTTCTTCGCTGTTTTGCAAAACGCCTGTGGCTGAGCAGTTAATGGAGGCATCTGCTGCACTGGCAGAGTTCAGCGACTTAATTAAAGACATCTAACAATCGTGCAGCTGCGTGCGAGGGGCCGTGGGCGCTCGCAGGGCCGAACCCGCATCTCCGCAGCGCTAAAAGCAAGCGGCCCCACCGCRCACAAAGCGTGGCTCTGCAGCCAGGCAGCGACATGAAGGTGGAAGCAAGACCTGGCATCAAGGATGGCCTGCAGGCAGCTTGCGGCATGCGACGCAAGAGCCTCAACGGCGCTGGAGAACTGCGCGACTTCAGCTCCTGTTCACCTGGCTTAGAGCGGGCAAACTCGTGGCAGCCGAGCAGAGCCCGGGACGCTCCCGTGTGCACTGGTCTTGATCTGCAGGTATACTTTTACCTGGAAAACACTTTCAGCAGATATTTTCTCACCGAGTGAAAAAAGTTAGCTGCTTTAAAAAGCGGGTTGGAAAAACGAGTGCTGCACCAYGCAGTCAGCAAGTTCTCCTCTGCGCGGGGCGCTGCCAAGGCGAYGTCCTCTCCCCGGTGCGTGGAGAAGCAACCGAGAGGGGATGGGTGGGCCACGGGGAGCACGCTGACTGGCGTGTTCCTGCTACCGCTGCATATCTGGGCTGCTCAGGGACTTGGCGAGTCTGTTGTTTAAATCACTTGCCCCAGAGGCCCCGGGAACCAGCAGGCGCCTTCTGTCGAGGCTGCACAGCCACGGGCACCGAGGGCTTTGAACGAGGGCCCTCCGGCTGCGGAGCGGGCCCACGCCAGCCCTCTCCAAGCCGCTAACCCGACCCCGCGGAGAGGGAGAGCGCCGGCAATGTCGCTGCTGGGTGGCGGGGATGTGAAGCACACCGAAAATCAATACCGCGCTGCTGTGGTCGATATGAATTTACAAATGAAACGTTTTTAGTGTGAACAGCCTCTGTTCTCGGTAATTTCCTGGAGGGCAGAGGGGAAGGGGAACGGCCATGGCAAACGCTCCGGCGCGGAAGTGCTGCAGCTGAGGAGCGGCCTTTCGGCCGCAGGGCAGAAGCCCGCGGGGCGCAGTATCGTGGGCTGCCGTATCTCCTCTGAGGGAAGGACACGGCTTCTCCTCAGCGTCCCCTCCCAGCGGGGAATGCCTCTTCCCAAGCCCTCAGCAGGGAGGGCGAGCACGGCTGCACGAGGCGCCGGCGCCGGCACGTTGGCCTCGGCCGAGCGCGGTGGCAGGGCCGTCCCGCTGAACGAGGCGAGAGCGGCCAGCGGCAGCCAGCGCTCTGGTGCAGCGTGTCACGCGGCCTCCGCTAGCGGCGCTGCGCCTCTGAACCAACGCTGGCTCGCTCTCGGCCGGGGGGCAGGGGGCATTCGGGGGAAACTGCGGCGGTTTGCTGGGCCTAGAATGATCTCCTCCTCTGGTCGTGGAGAAAAGTCCTTCCTGGGACCAGGCCCTTGCAGCCGGCTCTTGACTTCCTTAAGGTCGTCTGCTCCCAGTTTTGTGCTCACCTCTGCTGAAGGACAGGGGTAGATAAAGGGCAAAATAAGCTACATTTAGAGAAAACAGACAGGCAGCCTCTTCAAACACAAGCGCCTCCACAAACAGGGAAATTATCTATTCTGTCAGGCGGAGGAGCGATAAAGAGATCTATAAAGGAAGAACAAGCACATTTTCATTTTCTACCATCTCATATGATATCATATAATCTGACATTAGATAATCAGAACAGTTTTATTAAAATAGAAAGCACCACTTAGTCATCCAGTGTTTATCTTCCCGAGAAGGGAACCCAGACCCATCTATTCCCCCACCCCAGACYGGAGGCTACATTCACTGCAGACGAGCAGGAGGAGACTGCCCCAAAGCACCAAGCTTGGGGCAAGTTTGGCCCCCCGCGCGCCTGCAGCAACCTTCCTGCCTGCGCAGTCCTTGAGCCATTCACGTCCCGGTGTGCTTTTCTGTCATTTGTTAGCATTTCTTCTGCAGCGGGGCGGAAGGGACTCGCTGCCTGTCCTCAGCAGCCCTCTCCTTCTCATTAGGATTCACATCTGAAAGGCACTGCGCCCCTGGTGCCACCTCTCCCCCAGGAGCAGAAGGGAGCAGGCCCAGCAGACCATGTTCAGGAGAACCAGGGAATCCCTTTTGGAAGTGAGCTGCAGGGGGAGGATCTCAAAAAACTCGGAAAAAGATCTGGGCCAGGATCTGTTAGATCCAGACAGTCTAACGTGACCACCTCTCTCTCCTGCCTCGCACCATGATTTGCTTTGTGGGAGGTGGATGCTGCTCCTCTCCTTTGGCAAGAGAAAGGCTGGAAAAGACACACAGCTGTGAAGACGTAAAGGCAGAGTAAAATGAGCTGGGCCTTTACACAGCAACGTGGAAATAAGGTGAGTGACGGCTGGCGGTGAGAAGGAAGAACGGATGATGGCCGTGATTACCTGCAGCAAGGCGGGGATTGAGAGCAATCATTGGGTAAAGTTATTCTTCTCTGCAAAGGCCCAGGCAGGTCAGTAACATYGTTCACGAGCCTATAGCACTTTGGTGTTGATTGGAAAAGACAGTGCAATTACAGCACCTGTTTCTTGAGATCAGCATCCATTGAATTTATAGAGCGGGAGTCAACGAAATCACAGCTTGTTGCTGTGTCGGCTTACGTTAGACATCCACTCTTTGAGGGGAGGGTTCCCCATAGCTACCAGCTTCTTCAGAAAGGCACTGGGCCGCAGGCTGGGAACATCTGGGTGAGCCTCAGAGTATTTCTGGAGCTTAGCCAGAAGGCGAGGCAGCCCAATGGTAGAGGCATAGAACATGGGGCCACCCCTATGCTTTGGCCACCCGTAGCCATTGATGTAAATCACATCAAGGTGTTCTGGGGCAGAAGCTATTCCCTCAGCCAGGATGTCAAAACCTTCATTGATGAGGGGAAACAGACAACGCTCCAGGATTTCCTCCTGGTCTATGAAGYGGGTCTTGATGTGATGGGTGTCCCTGTACTTGGACAGGAAGTTGTGAAGCCATGGGTCTGCCTTAGCTGTCCTGCCCCCAGCTTTCTCATACTGATACCAGCCTTTTCCATTTTTTTGGCCAAACCTGCCTTTCTCACAGAGAAGATCAGGCAGTGGGCTGTAGCGATGGCCACCYCGCTGGCGGGCAGGCGTTCCTGGAGGTAGTGAGGCCCCAGTGAGGCCCTGGCCCTGCCGGGACCTCCAGCCCACATCCAGCCCAGCAAGATCAGACATTCGGAAAGGTCCTATCTTAAACCCAAAATCTTCAAGAACCTGATCTACGTCTTCTGGTCTACTTCCTTCCTCTAAAAGGAAAACTGCCTGTTGTAGGTAAGGATGCATCATTCGGTTCCCCACAAACCCAAAACAGTTCCCTACTACCACTCCAACTTTGTTCAGCACTTTGGCGAGCTGCATGGCAGTGGCAATGGTGGTGGGGGATGTGTGATACCCATAGATTATTTCTAATAGCCTCATCACATGAGCAGGGGAGAAGAAGTGTGTGCCAATGACCTGCTGCGGGCGGCTCGTGGCAGAAGCTATTTCATCGATATTCAGGGCTGATGTGTTTGTACACAGAAAGGCCCCCGGCTTGCAGATTCTTGATAGCTTGTGAAATATTTCCTTCTTTAGAGCCATGTTCTCAAACACAGCCTCAATAACTAGATCTACATCCYGCAATGCCTCGAAGTCCACAGTGAACTGGAGACGTGCAGGGTTATGGAAATCCAGGGCCTGGGTACCCTGCTTCATTTTCAAAGCCTCACGTTCCAAAAGGAGCATCACAGCTTCTCTTCCCATGTTCAGATACTCCMGATCCTGCTCTAGGGCTACCACGGGTATGTTGGCCTTGACCAGAGAAGTCACAATGCCTCGGCCCATGGTTCCCAGCCCTAGGGAGAGAAGTGAGACAGAATCAGAGGCTACGAACGCAAGCTGTTATGATTAATCACTCAATAATAGCACTTCTTGTGGTATCTCCAGGATAAAAAGCAGAAGTCTATGCAAAATGAGAGGTACACAGATACGGGGAAAAAAATGGAGACTAGGAAAAAGGAAGGTGAATTCTGTCTTTCAGTGACCCTAAATGTTTCAAAAGCAATAGCATAGAGGCAAGCTAATGTCCTCCTGAAATTACAAAATAACGATCAGATCACTCCAGTGTATGYGGACCATGTGATTCACGTCTTCCTCCTGCAAAACTTTATGCCTATGGAAACCAGCATCATTTAAGGGTTAGAACTTGGGAATGGCAGTCGGGAGACCTGAGTTTCAACTTCAACTCTGTTATTGACTTCTAGTAGGTGGTTTCCTAAGCAAGCTTCGCCCTGAGGGTATCAGGGAGGCAGATGATCCTTGATGGGCACTCCTGGCAGAACATTATGGGTAAGCAAACCCCCCRGGGAGTTTAACCCCAGTGAAGTTCAGAGATTTGGTTTCTCCCTTCTCCTTTCAAGCTTCCTCTTTGTCTTCCTTCTCTTCCCCCTCAGCACTTTATTGTGTAATCTTTGATGTAAACACAAATTCAGCTGCTATTTCTATAAAGTCTCTCAGACACTGATCTGCTCTAATCTTCTGCCTAAAGTGAAACCTCAGCTTTTTTCTCTAGTGTCTCATACATCTCTCATTGCCAGGTCAAACTGGGTTGAGCTAACACAGCATTCTTAACCCATTTTTCAACATCCTCCGTCTCCTTTTTAATCAATCTGGATCACCAGTACCCTTTTGTTCACACTTATATTGGGCATGTCTGTCCACTGGGAACCCTCCAAGTCCCCAAATACAGGCCACTGCTAATTTTTGAAGATTCTTTCTCTATAACAACTCTAAGACACAGTCTTYCTTATCCAACCATGCAGTTAAAGCTCTTGTCCAGGCTCTCATAACTGAACATCCATTCCAGCAATATTTTTTCTCAAAGGTCCATAAATGCACTATTCCCAGCTTGTATCCCTTGGGAATACCAGTGTGAAGGTTACTGGCCTGATCCCTTCCCTTCTTCTGAGCCCTTCCACCAGTCTTCCCTCTSTTGTGTTAAATGAAACGCCTCACTAACTTACACTTTCCTGTGAGACTGAGCCCACACTAGCTATCCTGCTCTCCCCCGACTGGGGCTTTTTGGACTAAGCAATTACAGACTAGTAAGAGAAGGCCGGCACAATTTTATCAGTTTTAAAAGTGCAAAGCATTCCCAAGAGGCAGATGATGCACCTGAATGTCAGGATTATGAATATCCCAAATAAAGCAACAGCTAAACAAAGTACAGGTTTGTTATAATTCTATAAAAATGATTTTTTTTTTAATTCCAGGTTTACAAACAAAAGTCAATCAGYTAAATAAATAAACAGAAACAAGGGGATTAAAACATTTGCTGGAAGCAGCTTTATGAAGAAGAGCTGAAATTATATCATCAGTTAAACAAGTTCCTACAATCAAGGTCAAACCAGGTAGTACGTTTTTCCTGCAAGTAACACACCCTCGATCTAGTGCTGTCCCTGCACAGCYTGTGTACACACAAGATATTTAAAACATGCCCTGCTTAGCTACAAGAACACCGTTTCTACAGACATCACTATCTGACAAATTGCTCACAAACGACCATTCACTCTCAAGCAAACGCTGAAGTTCCTCTCTAGGAAATTAGATCTGTTACTTCATAATCAAGTACTACTAAAAATTAATTTGAAAATAAGACTAGAAGAAAATCAATCCGTTCTTAGTATTTCATTGCTCATGGTTTGCTGACTTAAAAAAAAAACAGCGTGGGAGGGTAACACAGCACCTCATGGATCCCCACCAAGCTTAGCCCCATGTTTGAGGCTCTCTTTAGACATCACGGTGAGCAAACAGTGCCTCGAGCACCAGCGGTTTGCAGCACCACATCCCAGGTCTTCGTGGCTCCCTCTTGAATTCTCTTTTCTTTCCAGGGCAGAGACCTGGGGTTTCYCCCTAGAGTTTCCAAGTGCTGCTACAGAAATAGCCCACACACCATGGGCCTTAATAACTCCTGTTCCTCTCAGCTTTGGTCTCGTGGTTGAAAACTTTGCAGTTCTCTCACAATATGAACAAGCTGCTTCCTCCTAGAGCAAAACCCCTTCCAYGAGCAGAGGTTTTCCAACTTGCTTCTCAAGGAAAGCTCTGCAGTACATTAGCCAATTCAACTATTTGCTTTCCCCAACGTGTAGTTTGAGTACTACCATCTAGGTTTTTGCCACCCCATCATAGACAGGCATACATACTTGTAGTATTTCATTTTCTAGGCCACATGAATAGGCTTATAGACAAGATATGAGATTGCCAAGCTTGTTTTTGACCTAGAAAATCTGTCTCTCAACTTACTACATAACTCTTCAGTGGCCTGAATGAAATGATGTTTAATGAAGCTGGCAGATAGAGTAATGAAAGCCCCAAGGGCTTTATTACATTAGAGCTTGCACAGCATGACTCCCCCGGAAATATTTTCTAAAATTGGGCTATAAAAACCAAGGAGTTATTTAGCAGGGAAAGAAGCATTTCTGAGGACTTCCCCTTTTGATTTTATAGAGCTAGTGATCTTGGGGAAGAACGTATTGAAGTAGAAAAAATGGTAGGGAATTATGGGACCTTGCATGTGCCAAAGGCTGTAGAGGAAAGAGACGGAGAAATGTCCCATGCTCAGTCCAGACTGTGGAAACCAAAACACGGCTATGAAGTATTTCCAAGTAAACTGATTTCTACTGTATGTTCAGTTTTCTTTCTCAGTAGTGTCATGCTAAGGAATTCAGGCCTGTGCTCTGACTTCCCCCAGATCATCACACTAAAATAACCCCCCTGTATTCTTATCTTCCATTCGGGGGGGCTGTTTTCAGAGCTGCCTTACCATCTTTCACGCCCAAGGCACAGCTTTCAACAGAAGACTRAAATCTGCTTCAGACACAAGAACAGAGTGTCTAGCCATCTTCCTTGGGGTCTTTTTGTGAAACATAGCTTTGACATGTAAATAAAATTACCCTTGAACCCCTTTAATTTCAGGCCAGATATGCGTATGACAAATCCKTTTGCTGGGCAAGCTGAGAGAATAATGATTGTTAATTATTGATCTGTCACATGAAGTATTTAGAATATGAAAAAAACATGCAAAATTAAGAATTTAAAAAAACAAGGTTCAAACCACATGAACTCAAAATATGTATAGAACAACTCATCTACAGTCACAAATACGAGAGAAATACAAATCAGCAGAGAATAAACCAAACTGTACTGCATATTTGGACTGTAAAATGCCAGTAATGGCAATAATACTTTATAGATTGGTAAAGATATGCAAAGGCTTTATAGCCTGGTAAAGATATGCAAAGACTATTCCAGTTCCCTGTTAAAAATAACAAGGTAGTAGACTGCTGCAAATTGGAGCTGCTTCTTTCTCTATTTCAGGGGATTAATTTCCATCAGAAATAATGTGATACTGAAGGCAGGCAGGGCGCTATGGAAAGATTGCAGAAGGAGGAGAGAGGAACTCTCTTTCTGGGTGACCAGGAACCAGGGAAAGGGGAAGGAGAYGGGAGCCGACAGTTCAGACCAAGCAGAAGCGAAGGAACTAGGTGACCACACGTGTGGCTGAAGACAGCCAAGGACGATTAAGCCAATAGCAGGAGGGATCCCACAGAGCTGGGGGTTGTGGCTTATCAGTCTTTCAGTGAGGACACTGCAGACAAAGCCAGCTGGTGGGAAGGCAGGACTCTGCAGGAAAGGTTGCCGATCCATTGGCAAGGCTATCTACGAAGCGTGCTCGCAAAAATGACAGATAATCCTTGATGCTGAATCTATGTTAAGACGTGGTCAGCAAGCGATGTGCTTACTCCCCGCAATGACTTCCTGCTAACACTGGACAGACAGGGGAGCCGTGAGGCAAGGCTCCCCCAGCATTCACAGCACTGCTTCCATACCTGAAAGGTCCTCTGCGCCTACAGAAAAGGTACCGAAGGTTGAGGAAACCAGACCGATCTTCTCAGTCTCATCTTGCAGCAATAAAGGACAGAAGCAGCAGCATAACGCAGGAGGGTTTTAGTTAGTGAAACAGCAGGGCACTGTCTATTGGAAAAAGGGGGCTGCATGATTTCCAACCATCCAAAATGGWTGCAAGATCCTGCCCTAAGTGCCTTCCTCTCTGCAGTGAAAATAGAGAGAACCTGSATGACCTGTGTAGACTCAGTGCCTTACAGAGATGATCAGCACTCTTTTAAAAAAGGTCAGGCCCTCAAAAACCTCCCTAAGATTTTGATTTCTGGTGCTAAAAGAATGTGCTAAAGACTAAGAATGTGAAATTGTGAGATCCTACACAGCATGGCACTGACTGGAGAACGACTTYGTGTTACAGCAGTCTGAGATAAAAAAATGCAATTGTGCTGGCATGTTCCAAACCTGCCTCCAAAGGACTTGCTATTTCACTGATATCAAAAGGCAAGATAGGAGGAAAACCTTCCAAAGGAAGGAGAAAAAGCCCAGTGGGGTGGCAGAAAGAACTAGGTAATGGGAAGCAGTGATACTTCACATGGCAACAGACTGAATATTGCCAGAAAGTGATCAACAGCCTCCAAAATGGGAGATGTCACTTATCAAATGAAGGACAAGGTGTACGCTTAGCATAAAGAAAGCAAGCTATAACTGTTCAGAAAAGGAATTAGGAGTCTTGATAGACATCAGGACCCTGAGTGTGCTGATAAGCTTTAATGGCCCTAAGCAGCCTCACCTGGGGCCTCCACCCACACCCTGCCCAGGGGCCCAGGAGCCCATTTAAGCTCAGCCTGTGGCCTTCACTCTCTGCCTGAGCTGTGTGGGAGRAGGATTGGTCTCCAGCTCTATTCCAGCCATGCTTGTGCCTGGCTAYGGATACTGTTGATCCTGACCCATGGGCTGACTTCCCAGCTTGATGTCCAACCTGCCTCCTCACTGTGGTGAGGTGATATTACCCTTGTGTCCTGGCTTGCTGTCCCTTGGAGAGCAGCTGCCCTTGCTGCTCCCTGACAGTAGATAGGTAACAGGATGTGATAAATGGGGCTTATGTGATGCTTGGATGTTACTGTGGGAATGCCGAGCAGGAGCAAGAAAGAAACACCCTCTTGGTACCTTGTCTTGGTATAGTTACTTCTAGAATGTTGCTTCCACTTCTGGTTTSCATGCTTTATGAAGTACTGAAAATTTAGGGGAGGTTCCCAGAGTTGTGAAAATGATTGGAGTTGCRGATTCTGCTTGACAGTGAAAGCATCAAAGCGCTTAGCTTGCTTATTCTGCAAAAGGTTATGGATTATTCTGAGCCTTGCCTGTAACCAGCTACATGGGAATTGGAAATCTCAGGGTAGAGATTAGGGGATAGTTTCTGACCAGAACTCAGAAACCTGTCTGAAACACAGATGCAAATACCTAATCCAATGTGTGGGAGATATAGTCCAGCCCAGAAACAAGGCATAAACTGGTTCTACTAGAACCTTTCAAGAAGACTGGATTTGTCCTTAATACTCACTTTAGCTCAGTCACAGCACCAAAATAAGCAAACTGGTTGTTCAGACCAGCTCTTCTGGCTGTTTTTCATTGGGTTGGAATTTTGCAAGTGTCTTATTCTAACATGATTTATCATTAAATAGCAAAGGATGCCCATTCTAACCACTGATTCTTGTCATCCAGTCACTCCTACAAAACTTCAACACAAGCCCTTCCTGCCAAAGACTGTATTGCATGGCTGAACTGTCTGTGCTTGCATGTGTCCAAAGTACTGTGCTCTGCAAGTCACAGGAAAGTTAGCAATAATCCATGCCTTTAACCTGAATGCTGTGACATCCACACCTTCTTCACAGGGTTGGTGGACCAATGTTCAAAAGAAATGCTTTCATTAAAAATGTGACACAGATTAACCCACTGAAGTTAATGAAAAGAAGGGCACTGAAGGTGTTTCCATGGCCTGAAATGAGCTTGTGGAGAGCTCACACTGCAGAGCACAAGACAGATCTGAGAAGTAGCTGGGGAAGAGCAGTATCGATCTGGTGAGTTTCCTCTAAAACAGGATGGATGTTTTCCAAGTGCTCCATTACTTGTCTAACTGTTTTTCGAGTGCTACTATCAACAGGCAGAGCTGAGAGGTTTTTTTTTTAATTTTTAATCTCAGCAGTGCATCAAAGGGTTTTATTTAAATTGCTCTTATAAAAAATTAATGAAGGCATTATCTTGCTGGGCTACAAAATGGCAAGAGTGGATCCCAGTGAGATGAAGTCTTCTTAAAATACAGCTGTCAAAACATTTTCGTATTAATACATCCCTGAGTGATTCGTTGCACAAGCACTTGCAGTGCAGAGCTAGACCAGGCGGAGGAGAACTCCCTGCAAACCTGCTTATAATGTGGARACAAAGCCAGGACTCCTCACAGCCCTATTTAGAATGGATCAGGCAGATGAAATGGTCCCTGAAGTGAGAATAAGGTAGGTGGGATCATAATGATGTAGTAGGATGTGACTTGTCATCTAATGTCATCTCTGAGCTCACCTACGCGTGATGGCCGTTAGTGTTGATGGCTTTTCCCTGTGTCACCTATGGGCCTGGAGTGTCTTTGCCTGTGGTGGGTACTGGTGCCTCTGGCTAGTGACTGCTTGGGAATCCTGGCCACCTTCTACCATGGTAAAGCCCCATCATACTTGGTCCATGCCCCTTCAGCTCTGCTGATGGCAGCACGGTCAGCAAACACAATGGCTCCCTTGTTCCCTTACCTATCACAGCTGCTTTGTGGATACGTTGAGGGGAAGCACTCTTCCAAGAAGCACCGCTGGGTGTTGTCCACTTCTCCACCGCTCTCTCCGCAAAGAAAGCATACTGCAGCGCTTGGGCCTGGCCTGAAGTCAGCAGGACCTTAAACAGCTCTTGCTCCTTGCGGACCCCATCTGCGAAGGGCAGCTCTGCTGCGGCTTTGACTGCCTGGACGCACAGCTCTGGAGCCAGGCACCCGCGGGCCTGCTTCCTCACCTTCGCGAGAGCCTCGCTGAGAACAGCTTCGGCGTTGGGCAGTCTCGGCACTGGCTTCAGGCTGAGCCGGCGCGGTCCCAATGGTTGGCCTGGGGGAGAGAGAAGGAGTTACTGAACAGCCCAGCATCCTCATTTCCTGGAGCACTACAGATTTTCACGTCTTTCTACATGGAACAGGAATGCAGTCTTTTTTTTTTTTTTTCTTCCTGCTGAACTCATTGCATTAGGATTTACATGGCAACCTGGGTCTGGCATTAAAATGTCTGACACTCCTCTTCAGTTTTCTGCTCACCCTGACAATTACAATTTTTCAAGTGCCTTCTTCCCAGACGTAAACAAAGCAAGATTTCAGTTTTGGACAAGCAATTTTCCCCTTCTTTTCTCAGTTATGGATGCTGCCTTGATTTCTCCAGCTCTTACTCCACAGTCTCAGTTGTCACATAGGGAAGGTTTTTTCTACCTGCTCCTTCTGTACGCCTCAATACTACAGCTTTCCTCCAGTATTGCTTAGTACTTGGTGCCTAATCCCCTTTGTTAGCCAGAAATGCTCCAGCCAAGGTCCTGAGGCAGGTATTTATGTGAAAGACTGGGATATACACCTTGGCTTTAATTCTTCCCTAACGGCAGGAGTCCCTCTATTCCCTTTGGGAGTAACCGGGAGGACAGCTCATGCAGCATGGGTTAGGGAGCAAATGAATAATAAGGAAGAGTTCATGCTTCTGTGTCAGCAAGAGGTGGATCAAGCAGCCACACAAATACATGAGGCTCATTACAGACCCAGGTTGCTATGGTGATACCTAAAAAGGATTTTAATTGAGAGAAGTTAGTTACATTTCAGACACCCAAATCCTTCCCATCCCCTTCAGAAGTACAAACCTCGGTGCCTCCTGGGAGAGCTTTGATCTGTCTATACTCAGCCTGTTCCTATGCTCCTAATGGCAGCTTGCTTCGGTAAAGACCACTGAGGAACAAGATCAGAAATTCAGGAGATATCTCCTTAATATTACAAGATTTTCATATAGAACCTTCTGTCATTGTAGTGGCATCCAGGCTGTTAGTTAACTGTGAGCTAACACCAGAAGCTATTGCACTGACTCCTGCAGCATGATTCCTCCAGCACAGCCACCAAGTGGGTGGGCCTGCTCCAATGGGGACCTCCATATCTGCTGCTCTGAGAAGCTCTCAGGAATACAGCCTCATTACCCAAGCTTTCGTTATGTCAGCTCTGCTGTAGGATCATGTTTTCTTCAAAGGTGGTATTTTGTATCTAGTTCTCCCTTCTCTTCCTAGTGCCTGAGCTAGGAAGCTGCCAGTGTGTCGGGTGGAAAGCTCAGGAGCAGGAAATCTGGTGCCCTGCCGTATACGGGGTGCTGAAGAGCAGGAACGTGGACAGCACTGCAATCATGCTGACCAAGGTCAATCAAGCTGACCAAGGACCTTGCCCTGACTCCAGATCTTCCTCCAAGGGAGGGCAAACTTAAGAGTAACACAAATGTGAGTTTCCAGGATGAGTAAAGATACAGATTTCCTGGAGCAACCATCTTCAGAGTTCAAGCTTTTTACTTAGGCCTTTTAGAGAACACGCGTACACACAAGATAAACACTCATTCTGTAGGTAGCTTCCCTTCTAATCTGAGTTCATCAAAGTAATCTTTTCACACTGACGGTGAACATGGTGGCTAAAGCTACTACTGCTGTAGGATTTTAGTCAGAATAATGTCCCTTTATTTTTGAGCCCTTCCTTCTTCCCCCAAATGTATGTTTTCTACCTGAAAATGCTCTTCCTCCACTGTCCTTAATTGAGGACTTACATAGTAGGTTTCCTTTCATCACAAAAGAAAACTTCAGGTTTGTCCCATAAGCAGATCTGATGGCTGGAAGACTATATGAGACTTTGGGCACATCAGGAGACTTCGTGTGACATCTCTAATGATGTGGAAAGGATCTGTAAAGGGGAATGCTACTGGGAGCCTTTAAGCATAGTCTTCGGATAGCAAACAGCACTTATAAGTGCAAATACTGATGGGGGAGATGAGAGAGTTCCTCACAGAATGATTAAAAAAAAGTAACTCTCTTTCGAGTCCTGTAGTGAAACCCTTATTTAGCTGTAAGCCCTTTGGTTTTGCTGAGTATTTCTATAGCACCTGAAATGATGGCTCATTTGCTGCTGCAATACTAATAAGAACCAGGAGCATATTTATGAGCAGGGAAAAATAATCCAAATCCAAACCTGAATAGAAGAGATCAGTGCAGGCTGCCCACAGCTTGATTTGTGAAATCAAAGAGGCAGGAAGATGATGAACAGTATCAGTCGCTGGTACTGCAGGGCGAGGGTATCATCCATCCACAGGAGCTAGCAAAGGCATCTGCTTTGTTTTACTCGAGTTTGTTCCTCCAGCAGTCTCTATTTAAAGCTAGCACATGCCGTTAGCTAGCAGCAGTATCTGCTATTCCTATCGGTTTCCTGAGACTCGGAAGAAATGCATCCTTTCTCCACAGTTACCACTAGTGGTCTACAGTCCAAAGCTCATAATCATCTTTCCATACAGGATTTAATACTGACAGAGCCCAAACTAATTCAAATCAGACTGATTTTGCTTGGCTCTTTGGTGCAGGCCAKCGATGCTTTTGTGCTCTGAGAAGGCAGCAGAGGTCAATCAACAGATGTAATCAGAGAGCAAGGGAAGATTATAAAAGGGGAACTTCAACGACTGCTGCGTGGAGGATCAGCTCCTGTGTTGTTCTCCAGCCTGCCATGAGCAATTACGGCAATTTTTCAATTTTGTGATGCCATCGGGTGGACAAATTATGAAATGCAACTTTGAATTAGTGCAGCGATTATCAAGAGCAGTTAATGAAAGAACATCCTCCTCGTCTCCACAGATTTAGCTCCTGTCTCTTCCTCCCTTCTAAAAAATGCTTGCAGAAGTACACTTATTTTTTTTTCCCTGAAGAGGCAAATTTGTCTGAAGAAGGTTAGGAAGATATGCTCACTGGCTAATCTGCACTATGTAATTCTTGTTTTTCACTGGAAAATTGAACTTAGACTCAATGCTTCCCTCTGGGTGCTCCTATAACAGCTTATTCAGAGCTGTCTGTGGGAAGGTGTTCCTCATTAGGAATACGTGTGGATGGAGATGCTTTCCTAACACACCTACCATGCAGGTAGCTCTGTCAACTGCATATTGACTCAATCAAGGAAGCCTTGCTTCAGTAAGGCCAATCATCCGAGACTGATCTCCTGCCTTAAGATACTGCAGCTCCAGTGCTGAGAAAGCTTTAGAAGAAAATAATTTCTGAATTGGCTCTTGGTGACTGATCTGCCAGCACAACTCTCCCTAGCCCAAAATAGAAATTCCATCAGTGGCAGAAGTAGTTATTTAGCCAAACTGCTCTGCAAGAAGCCAACAGTTGCAAAGCTCACATAAAAAATCTTATTGGAAACAAAATGCTGCATGCCATACGAAGATAGTGGATTTCTGTGATGGCAGGGTTTTTTTTGTGCAACTCTATCTCTGGTTTTCTTCAGATCATCTGAAAAATGTTCACTGAAATCTGAGCTCGCACGGGAACAAAAGTCAGACCAGTTACATGAGACTCTCACATCTTTTCTGCAGCCCTGTACGTTTGTGCTTGAGATATAGAACTGAATGTGTTGGTTTGCCTTTATATGGCAGGAGAATTATATTAACTTTGAGCAAAGGCCAAAGCCAGAAATGATCCAAATGAATATAGGGGCTCTGGGTGCCCCATTCTTTCAACTTGATCAGGTAATCTGCAACTAAATAGCGCATCAAAACTTTTCCTGTTCTTCAACAAGGTCTAATGATAAATTTTCCAAGAAGGAGGGAAATAAAGATTAGCTGACTCTTTCCAGTATTTTTGCTGTTAAAGCACATACTGCAAATGTCAGCAAAGCTGTTGAAAAGGGTCTGAAAGCAGCTTTTTAAAGTTCTGTCCAAATCGGTGTCTAGTGTGATATGAAACATCCTCAGTTACACTGGAATTTATCACTGGAATAACTTAAAACAACAATAAACTGATGGAAAGGCTACAACAAATAATGAGCAAGCCTGGAAGAGACAGTGAACCTGCTGGACATCCAGCTAGGATCCTTGTTTGATTATCCCGTTCTTGAAAGAATTATTTTTTTCCCGCTAGTGACAATTTCCAATGAAGATGAAGCTAGAGAACAGGAATTTGCCAGTAATGGCAGTGGACATGTACATTCCAAAAAGTGAGTTACACCAAGGAATAGTGCGCTCAATGACTCATTCATTCCTGAGCTGCTCCTCAAAGGTCAAGCTGACTTTCACAATTCTCAATCGCTTCACAATGCCTGTCACAGAGAAGAAATAAGCCCCCAAATGTCTATCAGTTTCACCCAGTGTCACACAGGATTTGCTGAAAGCCAGAATGCTTGCCAGTTCTAGCAATGTATCTGTTACTCATTTTATGATACGCTGTTTCTGCCATCAATATTGGTATATTACAAAAGGCATCGTTCAGAAGTCCAGAGGGTACATCAAAGGGAACATATTATTTGTTGGGGCAATTTCCCTAGAAAACAATATTTCATTGCTCTCCCAACAGATGGAGAAGAGAAAGGGAGAATTCGCATTCAGAACAGGCAGACAAGATCAGCAACCCAAACTGTCTTTGCTTTTCTTATAAGCAATAGTAAAGTATATCACCCATCTCTTTCTAAAACAGTATTTAAATAGTCTAAATATATATGGGAAAAGAGAAATGAGGACTGCTTATGTCATAAGTTCTTCTTCACTAAAAATGAAACCCCAAAATATGGTAATTTGAATACAGTGAGAGAAAAGAATATCTACTACAGAAGACCCAGCCAAAGAACACCCTTTTGCACCTATCTGGCAAAATCCCACGTTGCAGCTAAGAAGTACGCAGGATACTGATCTTGATGAATAGCCCATGCATTGAACAATCTTAAAACTACGGTGCACTGTCATCTAGGACAAAGCTCAGACTGCTTCAGCTTCTAGCGTGGGAGAAGCATTCCTACAGAGAAGGAAAGAGTCTTGTTTCTAGTGAGGAGAACTGCAGGAGGAAAAGAGCACCCCAGCTTGAAAGAGCATCACCTATAAAGGTCATGAGAAAAGAGCAGAAAGCGTTTTGCTTCCTTGCATGCATTTTATGTGAAGAGCTCCAGATGCAATCCTGATGAAGTGAATGGTGTATGTCTCCCAAGGTACAAGAAGGTTAACAGTGGAGAAAGGTCATGCTTTTCTCAAGGTGAAACTCCTCATGCTGCACAGGGAATGTTCCTCTTCCAGTGTTAAMTCCAGTGAATTTGATCTTCTTACTTTTAGGGTGGAAAAAAATCTCTTCACATACTTGCTGTCTCCACAGGCCATTTTCTAATGAAGCAACTAAAGGATTAGGGAGACAGTCATTTACAGACTCATGGATCATTAAGTTTGGCTGAAGGTGTACCAGTCCCTCCATTAGAAGGAGAAAGTTATTTTTGATCAGCCATTATTGATTGGGCAACCAAACCACATACAATACCAACTCAGACTGTCATCCAAAACTATTTATGGAAAGAGCACATACTCCCCAAAATGAGCTGTGAGCGAGCAGCCCAGAGGAGCACGTGAGTTTAGATGTACAATTAAGAAGCATGAAGACTCCATGTAGATCTATACCTCTCTGAATCCTCACTTGAATTTCTGCAGTTCTCTAACAGCTCTGAGTTTTTCACTTCAGACACTTCACAGAAAACAAATTTGCTAGTTAATTTTCTTTTGTACAGATTCCAAAACCCAATGGAGAAGAAGAGAGCATATGGAGTAGAACAAACTAGTGGGCTTTGTTCTGACTCTTCGTTTCTGCCCTGAAACCTCACCAATGATTTCCTGGCATTGCTACAATTCTTTCCTCACCAACCACTTTGTTTGCCAAGCGAATTGCTGCCTCAGCTGTGTTTTCTTCCACAACTTCATCAACCATGCCCAGCTTCAGTGCCTCAGTTGCTGGAACGTGTCTTCCTGTGATAAAAAGAGAAATAAAGTGACTTCGGTGGGGCATTGCAGGTGATTTCATTCCTTTCCATCTGATCAAACGGCTGTGTAACTGGCTTCAAATTTGAATGATGCTCATCATCATGCACACAGAAATGCAGTACTAACTATATGCTTCAAAAGTACATAAGTCTGCCTCTTTCCAAGTCCATCGTTAGGGGAGGCAAGCTGAATTTCAACTCAGGCAGCTTCACATGTGTAAAAGAAAAATTCCCGTTTCATTAGACCAAGCTGGCAGTATGGCTTAGTGCCACATCCTTATATGCAGAGCCAGGCCAAGGCACAGTACTTTACCTGTTGTGATTATATCCAGAGCTGCTGGTATCCCAATCAGTCGGGGTAGTCGCTGAGTGCCTTCAGCACCTGGAAGGAGCCCAATGGTGACCTCTGGTAAACCCATCCGGGCCTAAAGCAAAGTCAAATTCAGCAACAGATCTGATTAGCGAAAACAACTATGAACGTGGCAGAGAAGAGGAAAGACGAGCAGGCCTAATTCACATGCTGCTACTCTTGGAAGCCTCCAAAAAACTGTTCTACGTAGAAACCCCATCTTTGCTTTCTGCTACACAAGACATTTAAAACAAAAGCCCACTCAAACTTTTCAAGAACTTGTGTACAAAGGCAGCAGAGGCAACATCGCCGTTCAGCAGAGGTATGTGTTCTAGCACAGCACTGGAGGAGCGCTATRGGGCCCACAGTGTCCTCCAGGCCATGACACACGTGCAAACTAATGCTTGCAGCCCTGCAGCTTGACAAGTCAGGCAGTTGTTACCAAATGCTTGAGGGCACTCTGTGACCTAGCTGTTACCCCTCTACCCTAATTCTTGGAAATTTAGTGAAGGAAAGACTGGTACCACTTTCATACTGAACTTTTCACTAACCTTCCTTTGAAAGCTCTCGAATGCATCTTGGTACATTTGACCTTTAGTAGGGTTGATGGTAGAGAAGCCAGGGCAGCAGAAGAGGGGTGAAGCAGTATCTTGCATTCTCTTAAAAATCTATCCAGATTTTGTTGCCGTTTAAAAAATCACAATTTGCACATTTCCCATTCAGTTCTTAAGAGATCTGGAGTAATTTTAAGACTGCTACTTCAGGCATCCTTCTGAGGTGGCCTATAGGGTGATGTGCACCACCTCATTATAATGYTCTAGCAAACCACAGAAGCATGGAGAAAGAGGCTGCAAGAGTAAGGCGATGCCCCCGTCAGTGACAAGTCTCTATAAGGAGACCAGGTACCACTAAAAGGCAGTTCATCGTTCCTGAATCCTGAGGGAGGGAGCTCAAGAAACAGTGCATCAYTCTTTCGAAGACTTTTTAAAAAGCTGTCTGTTGGTCAGAGTGCTCCCCGAGGAAGCTGAGCCCAAGGGGAATCAAAAAGCAAGTGGTCCACCCTAGCTGAGCTTCAACCACCTGTTGAAACTAGGCCACTAGCAGAAAGAAATGCAAAATTCACAGGGCTGGGGAGAAAAGTAAGCAAGAGCGGGTCAGGCTGCGTGAGCCGGTGAGATGGGCACAGCTCCGGATACAGCTGCCTACCTCAGAAATCAGATAATGGCTACTTTACTGAAACCTAAGGCAAATTAACGCTTAGACTTACTGAAGTGCCGGTGCAGCCATTTCACTTTACTAGTTACAGATCAATTCTGTATTTAGAAAGGAATTGCAATTAGCTATTTAAGAAGACTAATGACAGAATGGCAAGGATGGAGCTTTAGGTGAAAAATGTCTGAGCGCACCGAGACTCGCACCCTGCAGCTGAAGCTCTTGCGCTAAAGCCCCTGCAAAGCACTCTGCCCCGCTGCTCTCCATGAGCAGTCCCCCACCCCGTACACAGCCAGAGGCTCCGGATGCCTTCGCCAGCCTCCCTCATTCACCACACGTGTTACCTGCACATGTGCAATGCGGTAGTGACAGCCAAGTGCCACCTCCAGGCCTCCGCCCAAGGCAATGCCTTCAATGGCAGCCACCACGGGTTTCTCACTCCTTTCTATGAGAGACACTACGGAGGCCAAGCCAACACCCCGTCTCTGCTGAGGAGCAGAAAATCCTCGAATGTCAGCTCCTGAGGAAGCACAAAGAGATGAAGAGGAACTGGGAAAGGTGGAGATTGGAATGATCCTTCCCTCTGTGCCATTAAACATTGGTGCTCACAGATGACGGAGTCCCTAAAGGGAGGGGTTAAAAGGAATCAACCTTTCTTGGGACCCACTGCAGGAAACTCTGGCTCCTTGAGCCTCTTCAGAGAGCTCAGGGGAAGGCTAAATACAAAAATATGTTATACCTGTAAGGATCATGCAATTTCTACAGCAATTCTCAGAGAGATGCTTGTTAAAAAAAAAAAAAAAAAAGAGTCTGGAAGAATTAAGCTCAAGTTACTAGTAACAAGCAATGTTGAGCTCTACAGAAATTCCCTAGCTTAAGRAACCCATCACAGGTTTCAAAAACCAGAGATCTGTTCTTCACCATTGCACCATCTCAGGCACGTTCCATGTACTGGACCAGTTGTTCGTCCAGAGACTGTGCACAAACAGAGGTCAAGGTTGCACTAGTACATGAGGGAGATGAGACAGTCCAAGCTGTTGCCCGTTCTAGCATGCACACACCAGCTCATTTCTGGCCTGGAAGGGCTCTCAAACCAATTTCTTCTGTGTCTCATGGCAATTGTGGCACAGCAGAGTAGAAAAAGCCTGCTGTCCTATGGCTGTTTCCAGCCAAATCAGGACCTGTGATGTTTTCCCAGCAGTGTTACAGGGCGGAGAACCTCCCAACATGAGGGACTGACAGTTTTTTCTCTTGTTCTCAGCATGTGTTTGAAGAAAAACGTCTTACCYGCACTGAATTTCCCATTTTCGCCACAGATCATAATAGCTTTGACTGAAGGATCTGCATCTGCTCTCTTCAGTCCATCCTCCAACGCCTGGATAACTGTGAAACTGAAATAAATTAAAGATTCAGTGACTAAGGATCAACTACGTTAGCTTCCTACAGGTCTGTGCTGTACACACCAACACCCAGTGGCCCAGTGAAAACGAATGGTAAGTCCAGGCAAGTCTCTTCCAGTCAGTCTTCTACCATAGCCTGGCCAGGGGTATCTGTTCATCAGACTGCCACTTGCTTCAGTGGAAAGTGCCAAAACCCACCGAGCTCGTCACCACTGACCTGTCATTCACCTGCTGGAGAGTTTTCTTGCAGCTATGACACTGCTGTTTCCAGAGCAAACAGCACAGGGCAATGTTCTTTTGAAATAGTCTTTATGAATTAAACATCCACATTTTGAGGAAAACAGCTTAGCATAATTTAAAAGTAATTAATGCTAAACCACTGACAATCTAAGAACTTTTTAAAAGGGAAATGAGCTCCAGGGATAAAACACCTGACACAGAGTCGATGTGTTGATAATTATAATGCCTCCACTTTGCAGAGGTCTCTGCATAGTCCAGATTTGAGCATGAGTGAATTTGGGCCTAAAGTACTAAGTCAAATCTCTTTTTTGTGTCTCATCAGAATGTTTTTCCAGACATAAGCAGTAAATGTGGCCAGCAAAGAATTAACAAAGAACTTCAAAATTAAACAGTAAAAATATAAATAGTATTTTTACAAATCAGCTTTTTTAAAAATCTGACCTGACTCTAGGTCCCTTTGGCATTTGAAGCTTAAAAGCTAAATACATGCATACATATAGGGAGAGTGTGTATATATATATATATATATATACACACACACTCTACACTCTCTCTATATACTATATATATAGTATAATCTGTTTTTGAAGACAGTGACAATAGAGAAGCTGGTACATAGAAGCAGGAGCATGAACACTTAACGCGTTAAATGAGGCTCTTTATTAATATAGGTATTAATGCACATTTCCTATATATAATATTTATAATATTTATATACCAATATATTCATATACACACACTTATAAGTATATAAGTGTATATATGGAGTATGTGCATGTGTGTGTATATCCTGTATGTACAGATAATACCTCTGATTCACACCTGGCTTTTCCAGGCTCTCAGCTAAGCTTTGCACCCCGGTTTACAGTCTCCTGCAGCCACTTTCTCTCCTTACTGCTAAAATGCCACACGCAGCTCTTCTCATACCTTCCCCTTGATCCTCCTCTGCACCCAAATTTCCTTCCAGGAAACCTCAGGGATTTCATCTGCCCTTCATCTAAGGTGCCCTGCGCATCTGCGCCGGACAGAGGGCAACTTCATCTAAGCAGCCCGCGTGCCCTGAGCCCCATCTCCTCTGCCTCTCCTGCAATACCAGCAGGTCAGCCAGAGGAAATAGCACAATTTGTATTTTCCCCACAAAACCTGAAGAAAATAAAACAGCAGAAAAATGTCAGCTATCTGCAACAAACGTCTGGTCAGGGTGACACAAAAGTCCAAACGAAATGGGGGATAGGAAGCAGCTAATAAAAATATGGGAAAGGTCTTAGAAAATAGGAAGTGAGCGTAGAGAAGAGAATCAGATTAGGCAGCTTTATCACAGTTTACAAAATAAATCTTATTTTAATCGTCTAAGGCTGGAGTTGATAAAAGGGGAACAAATAAACACAGTTTTTGCTCCTATGTAATTCAGCGGGATTTCTGGAGCAAAGGAACTGTGAATCAAATCCATGGTCTATCTTAGCCCAGCTCCCATCCAGAGGGAGTTGGCAAAGCAGAATTCAACATATGTACATACATATATACATACATACATATATATATGTGTGTATGTATAATCTGGACTATAAAAAAGCCACGCTGCCTCGTGGGTGAATAGCTTGCTCTCAGAAGCACATCGGTGATCAGCCGCAGCCGCTTTTCTCCGTTTCTGATGCTCCGAATGGGGAGGAAGGCAGAAGCCCCCTCTCCCCTTTCCCCGGCTCTGCAGGACRGCACAGGAAAGGCGGCGGCGCTACCGGATTTTCGGTTGAAAGCCTCCCCCGTGCGCACGGGTGCCTGCGCACACATGCACGTTTGCTTAACCAACGGGCGTCTCTGCTCAAGGCCAGCTTTGGCGCGACCTCCGTGTCCCTCGCTGCTGATTACGGAGCATGTTTGTGCATCCACCAGGCCGCTGCGTCGCTTGTCCTTTGGGTGAAGCTGATCTGCAGATCTAGACACTGCAGCCGGCTTCTTGTGACCTGGCTGTACCGGCCTCACTTTGCTCCACCAAGCTCAAGCACTGCTGCAATTTGGGGATACTGCCGGCCGCGTTTGGACGAGCTCCATCTAGTTTTCGCCATCCTGTAAAAGAACTGCTGATTTCTCCAGATACCACCACCACCTTTTTATTGTCCTTGAGGGATGGCTCTGCCTAGCTATTCCCAAACTGCTTCCTTGCAGCTCCTTGACAATTTATAGTCGCTTCCTCTGACTCATTTATCACGGCTGCTTTCACCAAATTTGCAAGTCACCTCTCTTGGAGAAGGTGGCAGCAGATCTGGCTACCTGTCTCCTGCTTGGTGTCCCTGCTGTGTCTCGTATTTGAGCCGACATCCTTCCGCACCACCATCCTAAGGCCCCGCTCACTTTTCCTATGCCACCTTTGAGAGCTCCTGCTATTTTCCCACCCTCTTGGATCCCCTTCCTCGACTCTTCCTTATTCCCAGGCTGTATCAAACATAAGGAAGGGCCTCAGAAAATCTCCCTCCCCCTAGGCCTTCTCCAAGCCGTAAGCCCAGTTTCATGCGGAAGCTTGGTGGCTGGTAAAAAGGGAGCTGAGCTCTGTTGATACCCAATGGAGAGGAGTATGAATTAAAAAGAATTGAGAAAGAAGCCTCCGTACTCAAATTATGCAGGTTGTTTTAATATATTTAGGGACATTTAACATAGAAAGGAGGCTTGTCATAAAGTAAATGGAAATGTTTCACTGTACTAATGTATAAAAGTCGGGGCCAGCTAACCGTGCTTGTAGGGGTGCCTCAGCATTGAAGCACAAAAGTTACAGCCTGGAAAGGAGAAGCAGGAGCGTTCAAGAAGTTCCCTGTACGCCAGGTGTGGGAAGTCCTACCAGCTCCTAACCGCTGCACATGCCTCCTTCCAAATCAAAAATAAAGAGAAGCTCTTAGCAAAGGCTGTTAATCGGGGCGGCTGGCCAAGCGGGTGGAGGAGAAGCTCCCGGATCAGCTGCTGCCTGGAAAAGGCCAGGCTACGCGGCAGCATCAGGGACAGCCCTGGGACCCGGCTGCCACGGACCGAGAGACGTGTTCCTGCCAGAGAGGGAACGGTCAGGAAGCAACGGCCTCACCCAGAAATCAAAGTCAACTCTAAATCCTGACGTTAGCAATGGTTCTGGAAGGGGAAACTTAAAGCAAAAAGAATTTGGCCATGATGAAGACAGACTATTAAATGACTCGGTACAGGTCCCTTCATGCTTTCTGCATCAGTGGAGGAGTGCCAGGCCGCAGAAATACCAAATTCACCTAGCAGCAGGGAGATTAAAGAGAAAAACCGCTATGAAGTGTCACTATGCTTAACAAACCATGGTGCAAAGCAGGCATAAATGTATGTACCAGTATCCCCCAGCAAACATTAAATTATCGATCTGAAAATATTGTGTAGAACATACACAATCCTGAGGAACAGACAAGAAGCAACCAAACATTTCTGTGGCTGCAGCAGGCGCACAATGAGCAGATGCGAAATACCCGAATAAAAGGTTTGTCTGCATCAGAGGGAAAGGTTCAGGATCTTATATAGGAAATTATTTAGGAGCCTGTAGCATTTATGGCAATATACTCCTTCTACCAGAAGAAAAGTTAGTCATTCAGGCTACCCCAAAAGAACAGTTCAATACCTGTATTACTTGTATTGATGCAACAGAACTACTTTTTCCAGAGCATAACTTGACCCTGTTGTTAMACAAATATTTCTTCCTCCTCCATACATCTTTTTCCCCGGGAGAATTTTTTTGTGGGACAAAAAGGAAGCAAGGTCAGATTTTTTTGCAGCTTCTTGTTCTCATAAGATAAAGGAATAGGTTTTCCCCAGGACATATATTGCAGTCCAACACAGAGGCTGCATTGCCTTGTAACTCACACATTATAACTGGTACTAAAAGGTGTAATTCTCAATGAAAGCATCATAGTAAAATGTGTGATAGTAAAATTATAAAAATACTGAAGAGTATCACAACTTCAAATAGCTAGAGTGTAAAAGAAACAAAAAAGTCACCATAATTTGCATAAGGATTTCATTACCTTGACAGTATCATTCATTTAACAGTAACAATGCAAAAATTCACTACATGCATTTCAGTCAATACTTAATCCCTTGCTATATAGTCAGCTCTACCACATATATATTATTTTGACTGCAAGAAAAGTGATTATGCCAAGATGATTCAATGTTAAGTATTTCAGTAATGCATGGTCGGCGCTGTTAAAGAGCATGTGCACCCCAGGATATAAGACTATTCTGGCACGTGACCATACCAGGTTACTTTCATTTCGCATAAAACTCTACTCATTGCAATGATGGTGTGCTGGATTTGTAAGAAGGTTTTATTATTTACCATAACAATTTCGGATTTTAGCGAGGATTTGTGAATGTAAACATCTTTTGCTTTTAAAAAAAGCAGTTCAAGGGAATCCTGAAAATAAGCTCAGCCACCTTTAAAGAAGTGAGACTCCAATACACTGTCTCTAGCAGAAAATGCCATTTATGGAGAACATACAAGTCTGGTCCTTTCCCCCTGTACTCCCCCAACATCCGCAATCCCTGTATTAGGGCTGTTACCGTATACACCATACCCAGTCTTCTCAGCATCCATTTATGGATCTGCTGTCCATGAATTTGTCTAATCCCTTTCTGATCCTGCTGAGCCCATCTGCCTCCGCAGGCTCCTGCGGCATCAAGCTCTGCACTGCTCTGTAC
The DNA here is from genome assembly GCF_003343035.1 of Apteryx rowi. Lineage (NCBI taxonomy): Eukaryota > Metazoa > Chordata > Aves > Apterygiformes > Apterygidae > Apteryx > Apteryx rowi. The sequence goes on from NW_020450588.1 coordinate 598,950, forward strand.
AGAACCACATTATCTGTTTTAAATCAGTCTCCTACTAGTTTAATCAAATGCCCCTAGTTCAATTATCGCAGGATTTGGTAAATAACAGCTATGCCTTTAACTTATCTACCTTCTCTACGATTTTGAAAACCTTGACCTTATCCCCTCCCAGCCTTCTCCTCTCCAAACTGATGACCCTCAACCTTTTCAGCCTGCTTCTTAACGCAGCGCTCCATCCCCTGAATTATTTTGGCTGTGATCCTTTCTAGACCCTCTCTAACTCTACGTTCTTCTTCAGATGCAAAGTCCAGAAAGGCACACAGTATTTAAGGTGTTTTTTAGAGCAGAAAACTGATGCCCTCTGTTTTGTTCTCAGCGTACTGCTGGATGGTGCCCAATATTTTGTGGGCTTGGGAGCTGTCCTGGCACACTGAGCTGATGATTTCAGAGAACTATCAATGGCAATGATCCCTTTCCTGAGCTGTAACTGCCAGTTTTGAGCTCAGCACCCTGTAAGCTTGATCTGGATTATTTTTCCCTTGATACTTTGCCTTCTATTTCTCTATGCTGAAGCTCTTTTTGCCATCTTTTTGCCCATTCACACAGTTTTCTGAGGGTCTTTGCCATCAGCATGGCATTTGAATGCCCAAAATCGCTGAGTATAATCTGCAAACTCAGCAATTTTACTGTTTCCTCCCTTCTTCAGGTCATTGATGAAGATGGTCTCAGTACCTAAATCTGGGGGACTCTTCTCTGACTCTTCTCAATCCTGGAAAGGGACTCTCCAGCCCCAGCCTTTGCTTCTGGTCCTGCAACCAGCTTTCAGACCATCACAGACCCTTCCCACCAATCCTACAGCAACTTGGTTTCTCTAATAACCTTTGAAGCGGGAAATGTAAATATGTTGTGTCCATTTGATCTCCTTCATCTGTGTCCTTGAGGAAATCCAACAGGTTAGCAAGGCAGGATTTCTCTTTACGCAGGCCATGCTGACTTCTTCCCAACACATCTTCAAGCGATCCCACCAATTTCCTAGCTAGCTTCCAATGAATTTAAAGAACTTTTTGCTATCAGTTTTAGCATCCCTTGAAATGCACTTTTCATTTTTTTTTTAGGCCTCTTAATTTCCAGTATACATCTGTACTGTCATGTCTCTATATTGTACATCTATACTGTCATGTTCTCTAACCTCATTTAACATTTTCTAATCATTATCCTGATCGGGGTCAGCAGGACAGTCCTTGCAGGCGGACAGAGCCTGGCACTTCCACCCAAAGGGATGCTTCATTTTCCAGTCATGAATCTTACACTGTTATCCTTTATTTAATCCCACACATACACTCCCCTATGCCACATCCTACTCCGTCATTTCTGTAAATTAGTGGCCTGGCAACACTGTATCCAATTGATTATTCTCTTTTCAGCAGGTCTCTGAGATATTGTTTGCATTTTGTTTCCCTCCTGGCCTTCCGGAGGCACACTTAATTTTCGGCATGTCCAGCTCACGGGCTGCATCACTCCATACCAGGAGCTTTTCTGCACCTGCCAGCTCGAGTGTCTAAACACTACTCTACATCCTTTTTAATTTTCACTGCCAGCAGCTTGGCTCTGCTACGATTAAGGTGCAGCTGATCCCTTCTCTTGGAAGTCTTGCCTGCCTTTTACAGCCTCCTCCTGTYCCCAAAGGCTTCCCAGTTCCTTGCATGTCTAATCCCTTCCCTCTGCTCCGTGGTCTCACAGATGCTTTAGGACTGCAGATCTCTGAAAATGAAACCTCTGCAAATCAGGAAAAAAAAAAACAAGTTTGGCATATGCCATGGAGGGAAGGGGAGTCTCTGGCAACGGGGAGCAAAGGCAGAGCTAAAGAGGAGCAGTGAGGACGGAAGAAAAAAGGGGGTGATTTGCTGCAGTGCTCACAAGTGAGCACACATTGCTTGGGAAAGGGCTGTCTGTGAGCATCTGCACGGCAGCAGATGGTGTCAGACGGCAAAGAGCAAATTCCTACCCACCAGTGGCCTCTAAGTGCTAATGGCTGCGTGCGATGGCGTGAACGCTTGGGTGACAGCACTGAGCACCACACACGACGGGGAGAGAGAGGTGAGGCTGGCGCGGAGTGGAGCGGGAAACACACACCAGCCTTTTAAAGAGCGTCTGTGCCCGCTATGAAAGCAAATTGTCGGGATGGCAGGACGTGGCTCCTCTCTGTACTTTTCGCTGCCTGCTATCACCTACATCGGCAAACGTTTCAGATAGCAGTCACAAACCTGCTCCACTCTAGCTACGTATGCAATGTATACAGAAGCAGGAGGAACACACACGGCTCATGACGGGCCTCGACCTTTCCTAGCTGCATAAGGTCTCAGCTAAAACCTGCCTGACTGCAAGTATGCAATAATTACTGACACCTACTGAAACAGGTCTCATCACAAGAGAAAACAAAATGATGCAAACCTGGCTAAAGCTGAGCTCAGTGTGTCCTCCACACTTGCTCCTTGCAAATTCAGCGGGTCTTCTTAATAAATTCAGAAATAAAATACGAGCCCATGCAAACTGAGTTTTCCTTTTGAAGCTACATACCGCCAGGTAGAAGTACCTCCACCACGCTCCAGCCAGCCTTAGCTGTCTCAGACAGTGGCCCTGTTAGCTGGAACCGCTTGATACAAGATGACTGGGACAAGCCAAGTCCCTCTGTCCTATTCCCCGACGTGCAATCAAAGACCAGAGGCATGTCTCGAGCTTAGGTCTCACAGCAGCTTAACCTGACCTAAACTCAAGCACTGCAGCTTCTAGTCTGTACCCGCATACTCCTACTCCGTCCCTCACGCCAGCACTGCTACTCGTGCGACGGCACAGGGAGCCGATACACGGAGCTGGCCTCAGCGAAACGCAGAAGGAAACAAGCAGCTGGTGTTTAGGCACACGAGCTCCCGAACTGGCTTGCAATGCAGTCCTTGCTAGCGCAGGGGATGGAAACAGAGGCAGAGAGGTGCATTTAAGAGGCAGTTACGCAGGTGCGTGCCGCTGGTGCTCGAAGGCAAGTAGAGCACTTTGGGTTTTATCACAGACTGCTCAAAAGGAACAGTTAAGGATGCCTGGACATGTACGTTTAGTTCTGTATTTTGTACTCTGCACGGTAAGGATGGAAAGTTCACTGTGGGAACAGCTTGGAAGTTTTCCGAGGCTGGTCAAGCTAGTTTTCCTGGCTCTTAGGCACAAGCTGGTCCAAGGGACGTTTTGCAGCTGGCACTTCTGGGAGCCTTACGAGCCTGGTTCACCTAATCTCATTAAGTTACTCCAAGTTTGTTTTCTCATGATAATTATCAGGGGACATGAAAATTATCTCACTCCTCTTTCAAATGTGTTGCAAAAGAAAAGCGAGCGTTGGCAGCTACTGCAGAACAACGTAGCTTGCTACGGCTGGTGGCAGCAGCTGGTGTCTCCTGTTTGTGCTCTTGCTTGTGTCTCTGTTTCTTTTTAACCAGCTTGCTGGTACAGAAGTTGAGCATAACTTCAGTGGTTCTTCTGGCTCCTGCAAAAGCATTGGATGTACACTATGGCTCAGCTGTAGCTGCTTACAAAGGGTCTATGTGCTCCTTAGAGCAAAATTAACTGAAAAGTAAACAAACCTTAGACCAAGCTATTTAAAGAAGAAGAACATATACATCCTTTTCAAATGCATGAGAAACTACAATTTCAGAGGCTACCATACATTTGTGTTTGACTATGTTTTTCTCTGGCTCGTGTTTGAGATTGCTTGGGGACTTTCTTGACCAAGAGCAGTATTGAGAGGTCAATTCCTTAACTATTTTTAAAAAGCGAATTACCTGTCTAGTCTTCTGACAGCCCCCCCCGAGGGCTAATCCAGCTTCACCTCTAGCCTGGTACCTCCTGCTGCTCCTTGAACCGCAGCCCTGCCGGCCGGGGGCTCCAGCTCCGAGCCAGCTCCTCCGGCTCAGCCATGGCTCCTATTTACAAGGCCCTTTGCCCCGACCCTTGTGCTCACTTGGAAGCGCAGATCCCAGCCTGCCTGCAATCGCTGGGCAAGCACCGCTGAGCACGGGGAATGGCGAAATAAAACACACAGTAGCAAATCTTAAAGCGCCAGCTGTTTTCGCCCGGGAGCGCTGAAGGCTCTGCAGGATGAAAGAGCTGAGCTACTAACGATGGTGCGTAATTTGGAAAATTTGGAAAAAATTTGGAAGCATCCCCTCCGTACTTAAAAACTGGAGGGTGATGAGAAATGTGCTAAGTTTTAAAAAGGATTCCGGGGGACATCAGAGAAAGCAGGGACTGATAAACCTGACAGCTCTCCTGCATGAATCAATAGAAACGACAGTAAAGAGAAGTCACGGAAAAACACAGCGTGTTTTTTGCAAAGAGACGTTTCAGCTCAAAAGCACCTGGCGGTTTTCCGCGGGCGTCAGGCAGGAAGCCAGACCCCTCCGGCGAGCCGCCCGCAGCCGTGCGCCAGGACAGCCCGTGCGGGGCTCCGCAGAGGGGCTTTACCCGGGGAAGGGGGAGGCGGGGGGAAGCACGGTTAGAGGGACGGGAAGCGCAGGGAGGCAGGGAGGAGGGTGGGAGGACACCCGCCGCCCACCCCGGCGGTGGCGCAGGGCCGCGGCGGCGCA
>NW_020450588.1:603809-609924 GCF_003343035.1 Apteryx rowi
CCCCGCGCAGCCCTCGCGGCCGGGGTGACGCTTGTCCTCCTCGCCACGGGCCTGCGGGGCCTACTCCTCCGGAGTAACAAATCGCAGAATCTGCTGCAGCAGCGATCAAAGACATGCAACGACGAGGTTTTGAGACGCGGTTCCTGACAAGTTACGGACGCTCAATCTCTTTGCACGTTATTTTTATATACAGCCCCTCAGTACAACGATGAGATACAAAGGAGCGCGCCTTCCATCCCTCAGCACGGAGCAGTGGGGTACGAAAACGCATGGCACGGACTCCCYGAACTGCTGATCCCCACTGTGCGTGCACACACCGTGATGGCTTTCACCCCCCACGCAAGCGCAGCACAGAGAAATCCCCCCCGGGCTCCTAAGAGAGAAGCACGTTATTGACCGTCTTCCCTTGTGCTGGGCAGGGAGGAGGCACTGATGGGTCCCCGCACATCAGGAGCCCCCGCTAGCAGGGCAGCTCGTGGGAGTACAAAGGTGCGCTGAGGAGAGGGAGCCGAGCTGGCTTTGACCCAGAGCACTGGGAAGTGCTACAGTCACCAAAAAAGCCTGCTAAGACATAATTTAGCCGCAGACTTTCACTACAAATGTAACCAGTAGAGCCCGAATTGTGGGGTAATTGTCAGAAAATGATGAAAGGTTTTTTAAGAGCAACTTTTTATAGCATGCTAAAACCCAAATCCAAGAGCCTGGCAGGGTCATAGCATAGATGCACCCTCAATTAGGACAGCCACGGTTGTTTGATTTCAACTGATGCTGACACAAACCAGAACCTKTATAATACCTGTGTTAAAATACATTTGGAAAGCATGCTGCACATTATTGTTGCTTTATGAAATGCAACAGGTGCTTTGCATTTAAATAGAAAACATCTGTCACAAGGGTTGGTGCTGTTAAAAACTCTGCAAGAGACTAAGACCCACATGATTTTYAGTCAATACAGAAAAGCTAATATATCCTTTGGACTAAAATATAATTGAAGGGAAAGAAAAGGTTCTTCAGAGAAAAGATTCATGGATGTTGAAGAACTGACTACRTTTCGTATGCGTCTATTGGTGTCTGGCTGTCCTGGTACACGACCATCCCTGGTACAGGTGTTCAGGAACCAATACAAAAGACATAAAGCGGATGCTACAAAAACATCTGCTTATAGAGCTGGGTAAGAGACAAGTCAGGCCCAGTCCACAGATTGCGGTGAATCACAAGGTGAGCTTCACAGAGAAACCAACTAGCMACCCCACGTGCTTCTCCCTGTGATGGGTCTGTAAGGAGGCCTCTCTCTCTTGGGAGCTGCAGGGTGTCAGCTTAGTCTATTGGGTGGGCTGCAGTTTATCCCAATGAGCTCGAACTTCTCTGCTTGATATGTTTTTATATTTCTTGGCCTTTAAAAGTCACCCACGGGGCAAAATGGCTGCAGCTGCTTCAACAGATCTGGAACAGGTATTGATAATTTTAAAACTAGATTTACRTGTATGGAAAGGTCTGTGCTAATATATAGCCTTCACTCACAGCAACTACTGCCTTCCTTATTTTATTGCTAYTGTGGTGGACCACTAGAACTCTTCTGTAATTTGTCAAACCATGTAAATTTAAAAGTCTGGCTTTGTTTTTTATAGGAAGGATAATACTCTGTAATTTGCATGTAAAACAGTGTATTTTGGGAGTGTACAAAACTATACCTTGGAGCTGTGGGGGCTAACTGATCTGTTGCTTTTTCATTAACCAGAAGAAAAGCAAAGATCACTTTGGTGAGTTGTACTTTCTGTTTATAATTTACAGGTCTATTTTAGTTGTCTTTTAATAATGTAACTGTCAGAGATGTGACAAAGCAGGAGAGCCTTCTGAGCCTGAATCCACACAAAAGAATTCGTTCTCAGAAAAAAAAAAGCTCACTGATTTTACAGATTGATGAAAAGGTTCCAGTAAATAAGGCTTATTGTTACAYGCTTTGTGTTTGTCTTCTTTTTTTTCTTAAAGATGAATAGGGTTTGGTAAKAAGAGGTGGAAGTGTATTTAAGCTAAATGCACAACAACTAAGGGTTATGCATATGGCATATGAAACAGCTTGTGTAGGTATCAAATGTTTCTACTTCCAAGGCTCTTCTGTGTGGAACAAGGCTCTGCCCTCCAGACTGGTTGGCAGTTTGACAAAAAAACCCTGCTGACCACAAAACCAGAGGACGGGGTGGCAGTCTTCTCAGMCCTAGGCTTACCAGAAGACAAGACATCTTGCTGTAGGAAGAGGAATATAGCTAAAACTTCATGTCTAAAATTGCTCGTATGCTCATCCCTTGCTAGAGGACAGCCCTGCTCTGTTCTGTCTCTGGGATAGTGGATGCCATTTCAGAAGTAAACTGTGATTATGGAAGAAGCTTTAGACTGTGTAAAAGCCTGAGTAAGCAAAGGCATGAAGAAGCAGGCAGCAAGATAGTTTGTGGATATTCCTCTGAGTGTTGTTAACTTTTGTCATCCCTTTGATTACTGGTCTTTTGCTTAAGCAGTAGAGGAAAATGCTCAGAAAWCATACCAGGTGCCCATGCCAATTCTGTAGAAATTAAAGGCTTCTCAAGAGGAGAATATCAAATCCATACTCCATTACTAGAAATGRAAATGAGGGATATTCACCAAAGGATAGATTTAAACGAATACACACTTTGTGCTGTGGGTAAAAGAAAAAGAACCCTGCTTCTTCCCAAGCAGGAGCAACGCGAGTCTGTCAAGTCCCCTACAGCCTCCTGAGATCAGCAGCCTTGTTCCAGAAGTACTGAATGGTGCACACGAATGCTTTACAAGAGGCTCAGGACAATCYTTCTTCCAGCAGATCACTGATCCGAGGTACTTCAGAAGATGCAGCTTCATTTTGCTATAACCTTATTCACATGGAACAGGAATTCCTGAGAAATGATTATTAGACTAGTTGAACAAAACATGTCCAGTTCTGACCCTAAAGGCATCTGAAAAGGAGTGTCTGCAGTGATGTTGTTCCAGCTGTAAGAATAGTGTATTTCCACTGAAACTACTTCCTAGGAATATGAAAGGTCYAACTAGCTGCATCATAAAACCTGAGCTGAGGTTTTGTGGTAAAACCTGTGGTCACACTTCTGAGAAGGATAAGAGCTCTGAAAACTCATCCTTTTTTTGACAGCAGCTGGTCTAAACATCAGGCCTGAATTACACGCTGCTGTTGAAATGGCTCAGAGGGCCTGCTAAATTCACCAGAGCTGTTTTCTGCTTTCTTTTTCACAGCCACAACTTTCTCATTTTTGGGGGCTTTTTTTAAAATTGTTTGGTGTAAAAAGAGCTACTGATCTCTTCACCCATATGATCTTTATCTAGTGCACAGTTCTCTGCTCCTGGTAATACCTTCATCTATGGTAAAAATACTGTTGGTAAACAGCTGATCATAAAAGAGTTTTCAGAGTCCTGKGGTTATGCACACTGTTATGTGACCTCCTTTGCTAAGTGTACGGTCCTCTTCCAAACTCTCTCCAAAACCAGCCTTCCAGATCCTCAGTGAGTTGGAGCAGTTCATTGCCTTGGGACTGGTACATGTGTAATTCTTTGAAAGGCAWGGCTAGAGCTCTGTAAGCGTGGTAACTACATCTACACAGCAATACTGAGGGCTGTAAAAAATCATCCCATCTTAGAGTTTAAAATTCCACTGAAGAGCCTCAGCTGTAGAATGCTGTTCAGTTGCAGAAGGTTGTTTTAGCAAAAAAAGCTGCTAGATGGGATAARGACTTGTTTAAAAACTCTTCATCCTGACTGGGCAAGCCATTTTCCCTTCAGCGAAAAGGGTTTTAAAAGTCTGGGAAACTTCACCTCCTCTTYTGTCTTCTAGACTGAAGCCTGGACATATTTAAATGCAGTATTTGTCACTGTTAATATGTACTTAAAGCCATGGCTGTAGGTAGAGAACAGTTGCATATCCAGTAAGTCACTACTRCTGCGCACCCTCTTCTAAGCAAGCTCCTCATTTTCTTTTAAAATGCATTTACGCAGGTGTGGAAAGCATGGTGACACGGCTTTCAGGCCAGGACAACTTGCCTCCTTGGGGCCGACTGGTGGCAAAACCAGCCCGGTGTCCTGGGAGTGGTGKGGGAAGCAATGTCTGTCCCGCGTGTCCTGGGCCTGTCACGAACACGCGTGCCGGCTCCTGGCAGCTCCGAAGGCTCCTGGGGCAGGGAACGCAGCCGCAGGCGTGTTATAACCACCGAGTGCCGCTGATGCCCCGGCTCACCGGAGGGGTCCGCGCTCCTGAAAGCCTCCTYGCCTCAAGAGCCTGGGGAAGAAGAGGTGACATGTTGTGAAAGGGGTCACAAGCGACACGGCCGCCCTCCTGCCGTTTGGGGCCCTGAGCCCCGGGATCTGAGACCCRCTGAGCACGAGGCAGCTGCCCAGCTGGAAGGGCTGCCCCTCGGCACAGCAGCTCTCCCCTCATACCACTGGTGACGCTCAGCATTTATTTCCCTCTGTACAACTCTGTGCATAGCAGCCAGTCTCACATTTAAATTGCCTTATAAGAAAAAACATCATTTCAAATGAAAGATTTTAAGTTCTCCCCGCCAGAACAAGAGATCTGTCAGCTCTTTTTAATAGTCCAAGTCCACTTCCTTTTGTGATTTTTAAGTTGCTATATTTGCGTGGTTTCAAAGCAACACCTCCTGGAAAGCCGTGGTATTGCTGTGCAAGCAGAGGCATCTTCYTGTTGGATTTACGTAGGACAAAAAAGCAAGACAGCCAAGTGATCTTAGCACACAAAATGTGATTGGCTTGACCATTACAACTTCCACTGGGGGAAGAAATAAAAATAGGGGGCATGTTTCAGAATTTTTTTATATGAGCAAATACAGGCACGTACTGCTGTCACACAGGCATGATCRCCTTTTTTTCTTTGTTTACACTACGCTTGCTGGTTTACACTGGACAACATCACCAACAGCAATACAGGACTTTATCCAGAGGCCAATGGAGTCAATGGATAAAGGATGCTTACTGTCATCACTGTGTTCTGTAAAATGGACACCAGCGTTTATCTGTGTCTTCTTATCCTATTCTCGTTTCTGTCCCAGTGCAAAACTGACTGGCAGAAAGTGTGAATGATTCAGAAAAGTTTATTAAATGTTCAAAGTATCACATTCCCTTAATGTTGAAGAAGTGYTACTATCTACAAACAAACAAACGTACTACAAGAGACATGGAAGCATCACAAAAAAACCTGATGAACCAGATTACAGTTCCCTTATTCCTGGTATCTACAAAGTGGGTTAAGGTACTATTTTACTGTGAGTATTAACATCAGCATGAAACTGTACAACTAATAATTTGAGGTATATAGGAATCAGGCATGAAGAAAGCCAGGCAATTCAGGCAGAAAACTGAGATATGACTTGTATGTTCACACACTTCTTATGAATAAAAGCAACATGGGTAATTGTAGAGGGCCCTTTCTAGGAGACAGTAAAATTGCCAATAATGATGATACAACGATGCAAGTAATCAGTAAATCTTTCTGCTCTCCATTGTAGACTGCTGGGTGATTTGCTGATGTACCGCTAATGACACTCTTCTCTATCCTGTAGTAAAGTACGATACTGAAAGCATCCATCAAAGCTGGACATCATCCTATGCAGTTTGGCCATGTAAGTTGCATCCTAATATTTTGAAATAATTGGCTGAAAATTCATCTGATTATGGGGGGTCCTTGAAAACAGGAAGTTTCAGGTTACAGAAAAGTCATGCCCGTAAACGCGAAGTGTGCCAGCGTAGGATGTTGATTCCCGGACCCTCTCCTTGGCSCTTCGGTCGGTGTAAGTTCTCATGAATTGGGATGACGGAGTGTTCGAGGTACGTGAGGGGCAGGGAACTTTGGGGCGTGYGCGGAGGTCAGAGGGAGATTTATGGCTCTGCGCTGGCGTAGCAGGCTCGCCCGGCACCGCCGCAGCGCACGCCAGATAAACAGTCAACTGTTCTCCGCTGAAAACGGATAGGACCGGGGACGAGGCCTGCGCACAGAGCGCCAGCACCGCCAGGGCCCGCGACGGGCGAGAGCCGCCGCCGTAACCGCCGCAACCGCCGCCGCAACCGCCACCGCAACCGCCGT
>NW_020450588.1:610328-622205 GCF_003343035.1 Apteryx rowi
TCGGGGCGCCGCTTTACACCTGAGCGCTGCGCGTGTGCCTAGTGCTCGCGCTCCTTCGCGCACCGAGCTGCCGATAGCGCCTATAAAAAGCTTCTGAGCCAGCGCAGCGCTTGTGGGGTATTAACGTCGAAGAAGGAAGCGTTTAGGTAAATCTTCTCCAGACAGACGCTGGAGCAGATCGTTTCCGAGCCCAGATTGCGGTGTCCGTCCTAATCCTGTCTGGGCAAAACGTACCAGAGGCTCCTGGTGGCTCAGAGCAGTCTGCGCAAGCTCCCGGAGCGCTGCGCCTTATTCAGCAGAAAGGTAAGCGCGGTAGTTTGTGCGCTTCTCTGCTCCGACGTGAAGTTTGGAAAGTGGAAGGGATGGCTCTAGCTGACACTGAGCTTGCTTCGCTTGGGCTGTCCCTGGCCTTGCCCGCTGGGGAGAAACAAGGTGGTTACTGGTAAGAAGTGCAGCGCTTCAGCTGTGAGGGAGACAGCACCTTGCCTCCTCATACGCGAAGGCAGTTCCCAGGGCAGAATCCAGGACCTCAAGCTTAGATGCATTGCCATCGCTTCAGGAAAAATCAACAACACTTGCAAGTGTAGTGCAATAAAAACAAACCATTAGGAGAAAATGGATAGGAACATGCCATTCTCCTTCCCCAGTTGAGCTCTGTGGGACTGTTGCTGCTTGAAACTACAAAGACCATGTTATGGCTTCTCTTGCAGCTTCTTTCCTGCTCTAGTTATGCTAGCTCAGAGGTAGACTGGCCTTGACAACCTGACCTTGTTCTCAAAGCAGCAGGAAACACTTTCTCCTGCATTTTCTCTGAGGTGGATTTGATTCCYGATCTGACTGCTCCAAGAAGGCAGTTGAGATGTTAAAGCCCACGTTTTCATGGTAACCGTGTTAGTAAGGATGGAATTTCAGGAGCATTTGAGATGATGCTACTGTCAAAAAGGGGTGGCCCTATGCACCTCTCTTCCAGCCGTGTGGTTATATGTTTCCGTTGCCTCTCCTGTGGTTGTGTGATCGCCTGGATTCATCCGTCGAACTGGCTAGCAACTAGCACTGTATAAAAAGTGAGCTGATCGAGCTGCCTGTGTGCCGGTATTAACGCTAGTACCTATAAAAGGGAGAGGCAGGTCCACCCATTTTGGCAGTGTCATGGATGAAAAGCAGTTAAGCTGCTTGTGAAAGTGCACCCTGAGGCTGCGGTTCCCTGGGCAGCGGAGCTGGCCTAGTAGTCTGGTTTTTCCTGAAACCAGAAGATCTTGCTCCCGGCTCCCCTCCTCCTCCTCCTAGCCAGTGCCTCTAGCTAAGAGCTGTGCATTACTTACTGTGTCTCTTGTGTTCTGGTGTGGCTAATTTTCTACCAATTTAGTAGGTTGAATCAGCTTACAGAGGGGTCTGATGAGCACTAGAATTGACGCTAGTTAAGTGACAAAATGCTTGAGGACAGAGGTTTGTTAATTCATTTCATCACAGTCTGAAGTGTACTCTCAAGTGTTGAGAGAGTGTATCTCTCTGGAAGGATAAACCCCGTTCAGAGTCAACAGATTCACCCTCTCCCCCTTGCTACTTTTTTACAAAACAAATATTTTTATTTTGTTTATTTTGTTATTTCTGAAAGTTTACTTTTGGGTGATGACCAAACTGGTAAATATTAATATTAGAATGTAAAGGATTAGGAGAGTAGAATTGTGGAAATCTTAAAAGTTTACCTGTAGTGATTATCACTAATAACTATGTTAAAATCATTTAAACAGATGTTCAATTTTAGAGTACAAAAGCAGTTTGCTAAATGTAAAGATGGGAGTACCAGCAAAAAACCCCCACATTCAGAGACAGTGAACAGGTGGATAAAGAATGGAAGCAGATGTGGTCAACAAGAAATTACTCTCCAGTGCTCAGTTTCGGTCTGAGCTGTATTTTAAAGAGTTGGTTTTGACATCAGAAGGATCTCTATCCAGAGAGATAATTAGAGATGAGAATATTATTAATGACTTATGTCAAAGGTATGCAAAGAATATTTCTGGGGTCTAAAGAATTTGCTTAACTTCACAAAGATTAAGAACAATATGCATTAAGAAAATCAGTCTTTTGTTTATTGTACCGTTTTAAAGTCTGTATTAATAAAGCAGTTTGTACATTCTGTTCAGCTATTTAGTGCGAAATAAATGCTTCTTACTGTAAGGCCCAGGAGTTTTATATAAACCTTTATGACAAAATTTAWTGGGTTAATTGCAGTGTTTAAAATGCTTTCTCTTGAAAAATGCTGAATTGCCAGAACTTGGTGTCGTCTAGTTTTAAATGACTTTTGCACTGTGGCTTCTGCTACTCTCTTGAACCTGTTCTGCAAGGTACGTGTCACATTGCTTAGATCCCCTTTTATGGAAGCATTTTCTTTTAGGTCCTTTATTAAGTTTACTAAAACCTAATCTAACTGCTGTCCTTGTAGAATTTATCTATGTTGCTTCTCATAAAGCAGATAAATTGTTGTTTGTTATCCTTGGTTAGAAAGGCTAGCGTAAGATTTAATAAATTACTCCATCAGATACTCTAGGCAGGTCTCAATAGTACAGTGCTTAAGTTAAATATTGACTTGCTGTATAGGACTTTGGTCTAGTGTAACCCCGCCGAACGTCAGTTGCTGCAGCCAAGAGGGAAATATTGTGGCAAAAATAACGACAACTTAAAAATTACCCCGCTCCAAGTTGAAGGCAGTCTAGCTGTGCGCAGAGACTTCTGTCCCAAGCAGCGAGCAATCGCAGGGGAGTCTCAGCTGGGTAACGCTTGTAACTGTTTAAATGTGGCATTTAAACAACTCGCTCCTCTGTCTCTTTCCTATTTCTGTAGAAGATAAAAATTAATTAAAATACCATTTCAAGGAAAGTGGGAGTTAGAATGTAAAAAATGTTAGTTTTTTTGCAGTGCAGTCTTCAGCTACGTATGCATAAACCATCGTTTAGCATACTCGGGCCCAGTGACAGCAGTGTCTTTGTCCGCAGCATGACGTGAGTAGCTAATTGAGTTTGTACCTGGAGGAGTGGGAGCAGCCCTTCCCTGTCCCTCTGTACGTGGTGAAATGACTAGCATTTGGGGTCTCGTCGTTGGTGCCAAGTCTGGGTGAAGTCGGGCGGTCGTTTCCAATCTTGCTCACACTTGGTTATACTTAAACATACCTTTAGCTGGAAGAAATTTTGTGTGCAAATAGGCCAGTTATCGATAAAGTCTTGCCTCTGGGACCATTCCTCCCAGTGTAGAAGGCTTTGGGGGTTTCACACACATTATAATTTGAGAAAAAAAGAAAAAAAAAGTCATTCTTGCAATTACTCGCTTTCAAATATGAACCAAATATAACAGGTTTCTGCCTGCTCCATGCCTCTTTCCTTGCTGCTTTGGGCTTTCTTGCAGAGTCTAAAACCCGACTGATAAAATTCCTTGAAAATAGAGGAATTCTTCTGGAACTGACAGGATTAGGTGCATTCCTCTGTGATATGGCATGTCTCACTCTTGAATGCTTTGCTGTGGGGAGCTCAGCATATGACGCTGAGAGGAGTATATTAAATAAAACTCATTTTTCTCTAGTTAAGAGGCTTTGTACATGGGGGGTGTCCGAGACAGTTCTTACTTCCCAGTGGGAAACAGGATTTTCAAACAGGTTGAGAGCTTGTTAGCAAAAATACAGCCAGTCCTGTATGGTGCTTTTGGTGAAGGAATTTCTGCGTGTTTTAATGGTAAAATCTTTTGAGCTATTTGTACATGAGTGAGGGGGAAATAAGTTATTTTATGTCTTGAGTAAGTTGGTTTACTGTCACAATCTAGTTCTAGGAAGATATTCTCCTATATATTACTGAAAGAYGGTTGGCTGTGTCATGCATCAACTTCATTTGCTATAATCTGAGGTTTTTGTTTGGTGGCAGGTACACTTTGTTTTAGATGCGAGATTGGTTTGATAAATCCTGCCTTTTTATTTATTCATTTTGAAACCATTTCCCTAAATGTAGTAGACATAAATTGTCCCTGGCTYGCTCTGGTTATTCTGGAACGTGCTTTTATAGAGCTGTCTAAGAGGAGCCCATGGMATGAGTGATTCAGGTTTTTTTAGTGTTCCCGTCAACTTTTTTCACTTCATGGATTTAAAGTCATGATGTGGTTCATCCACGGATATGTTTATATTAAAATCCTGGTTTCACGCATGCATGGTTGTTTAGAGTGTGCGAGATCAAGATTTAGACTGAGCTCCAGATGGTGGTCAGGGGATTACTTTGAGAGCTAATTATGAACGTTCTTTGTGYAAGTCTCAGTCTAATTAAATAGTTACATCACAAAGATTTTTTATTATAATGATTCATCAGGTAATTTAGTGAAAAGGGTATCTTTTTAACTTTTCAATGAAGCTTGCTTTCCGCTCTCCCATCAGGCTCACATTGAGTTGTACCCCAGCACTTGCAGGCTATTTTAATGGGCTTTCATTTCTGGACTCTGCAAATGAGATCAGTGACCTCTTTGAAGTCTGAATGTCCCTTCTCTGCATGTGTGGCCTGCATTGCTCCTTGGATCCTTCTGCGGAGTGACTATACTGCTGTGGTGCGACCTGTGAACAAAGCCCTCTCTGTGGTCTGTTCAAACTTAGGCTTTGTTGAGTTAGTGTGTGCTATTTTTGGAGTATCCTAGTGAAAAGGTGGTCAGCCCAACCTCAAAGCCAAGCAAATAGGAGTGTAGCAATGCTTGGTGTCACTGCACTCATCAGCTGTTGGCTGCTGCCCTGTCAGAGAGCACCCTGTGTCACTGCAGGGAGGTGCTGGGGGTCATCCAGCAGCAAGTTGGTGAGAAAACATTCTTCATGTTCCTTTTGTCTAGTACTGTTGCCAGGAAACATCGAGTTTTTGGAGAACTGTGAGCTGTGGCTGCTCCTTTTTTGGCTTAACAAATTTGCTTCATTCATAAACGAAGGCCACGTGCTCCTGGTGTCTGCAGCTCTGGATCACTGTGCCACCATACCTTGCCAGGCTACGTTGTCTACGGCTTATTTGGGGCCCAGTGCTGTGGCTGCAACAGTTTTGGMCTTTGCCAGGCACAGGAGGACTTGGTGCCAAAAGGGATGAAAGACTTCTCTCAATTATCCCTCCGTATTTCTGGACTACTCGGGGATCCCCCAGAAGATTCCAGTTTCCACCACTGGTGTGGTGTATCCAGCCCTGGCTTTCAATCAGCCAAACATTTATTTTTTGGTGGAGAAAACGTAGTGCTGGGGTCTCATGCTGGTGGTGCCAAGGACCTCAGCAGAAGGAGACTGATTTCTGAGTTTTCCTTAACGTCACCTGCTTTCTTCCTGGTTTCCTTGTGACGACCTGAACACTAAAATCTGAGGTGTTGCTCGGTGGCTTTAGGACCTCCCTTTGGGAATATTTGAATGCCCTAGTCACAGGGTTGCTGGGAAGACTCCTGTCTTTTTGTGTCTTCCCAAGTGGAAAAAGGAAGGCCTGCAGTGGTCTCATATTTGTGCCAGCAGGAAAAAAACACTTGACGGAGAATATAAAGCAGGGTGAAGGTTAAAGCTCTGCTGTTGTCTCAGTACAAAAGCTAATTGACTGGTTGCAGCCTGTTCCTATTTGTTGATACTTTGTAATCTGCTGGGACTTGTAGGATGCAGGAAGGATTTGTTATGCCTCTCTCAGTGAAGGTTACTATGTTGTATAGCTGACCAAGAGTACTTTGACCTTCCTGGTTCACTTACAAACACAGCACTGTCTGATGGGTTCTCTGGATTCCTCAAGGTACAATGTCCTGTAGTTTGGGCATGTTCTCCTCTCTGTAACTAGAGGAAATACTAGAGCTGGTTAGGTGATTCGATGTGTTCTCTCTGTTAAGAGACGTTTCTCCTGCAGCCTTGTGGGGAAGAAGACTGAGCAAAGGTGTTGGCTTTAAGCCAGGAATACTCTTTTCCTGTTCTATTAYCTGTTGCCCATTCCTTGGGATTAAGAGCTGCTGGGGAGAGATAATGAAAACTGTTGAGGGGAACTGTTTGGTGTGGTCAAGTTTGGGAGCTCAGTAAGGTGCCCAGGTAGATGGCCATCTGAAGAGATAGCTGTATACAAATGTGCTAGCACTCGGAGCCATAGGGAATGTTTGCAGAGTCATTTTCCATGTCTAGGGCCATTACATACAAATCACAACAGACAGAGCCATCATGATGTCCCTTACAGATGGCGGGTTGGTACTGGTTTCCCTTTCCCTTTGGCAGGAAGCAGTTGATCTGGGGGGCCAGTGCCTCAAACTTGCTGGTGAGCTGATTGCTTTCCCATGGTTCTGACCGCAGCCAAGATCATTCCCCAGACTCTGTGTGATTTGATCAGTGCCCTCTTCAGAAACCATGTTACCTTGAAGTTGATTTCTTGCCTTGAATTCCACTGGGAATTGTCAGTTGTTCAAATCGACTACAGCTCAGGGTCTTGCAAAATGTGATGCGCTGTGTTGAATCAGATGATGCTTGTGTAATTTTGTTGATTCCCTCCTGGCCAAGGTGGTTTTGCCCCTGGAACCTTCTGCTTCTTTTGTGGGAGGCGCATATGGATGCAGGACTTGGAGACCCCTAACCTCAGATTTGTGCTTGTTGCATTTCATGGACTGAGTGCTGGGTAGATCTTGACACTTCAAACAGCCTGTTTTTCTCCAGTAAGAAACTGTCATCAGTAGCAGAAAAGATTTTAGTACAGAACCTGCTCAAGCAAGTAGCTAGTTTTCCCTCTTGTGCTCAGTGAGCTCACTATTTTCTTCAGAGGTCACAATACTTAATCCTCCTTAATTTCTCTTCTTTGCAGATGAGTCAAGTCATGCTTTTTCCATGTTGCTCCCTAAGATTTCATTTGAATCTATTTTTTCTTTGAAACCTCACATCTCCAGGGCAGAGGCACTATGCCATGCTTGTGTGTTGAGAGCACTTCTTTCCATAATCAGAGGATTAGATCTTCCAGATGCTCTTTGAGGCCACTACTGAGAAACCAGGGCTATTGCCAGAGTAACCTGGAGGTCCACTAGAGACTCTTATGAGCTTGATTATGCCTGTGTGAAGAGAGTTATCCCCCCTACCCTGGCCCATTCAAATTACGCTGATGGAAGCGTTCTTCACTCAAACTAAGTCTGCTATCGCTCTACAGCAAAAACCTGGATGTGTGTTCAGATACTCACCAAGCACTGTTCACTTTGCAGAGTCATCCAGGAACAAAACTGTGTTTTTTGGAGCTCTGGTGAGATTACCATTTGTGTGGAGGACTCTGACGTTTCTAGAGAGCTGGGAATGGGTGGCTCCCAGCAGGACTGCACACGTATGCTGGGCATATGAGCAGTTGCTTGAAGACAATTACTTTCCAGTGGTGGATGTTCTTAAATCTAGGTTGTCTGTATGAAATTCTTCCTACTYGCCTTCTCTTTTTGCAGCTCTTTTAAGCTGCAGCAACAAGTTGAGAAGAACTGACAGTATGGGATATATGCAAAACCTGTGTGTCTGCAAAGCAGTGTGGGACTTACCCTGCAGACACTGCCAAAGGGGGAAAAATCTTGAGACTGTGCATCTCAAGCAGTCAAGCATGAAAATGAAAATGGATAGTACATACTGCACTGTAATTATTGGGAAGTAGCTGTCTTTTCCTAGACTTCCTGGCTACTGGGAGCCTTGAGGGTATGACCTGAATAAGCTAAAATAGATGGAGAGTTTCACTGCCTCGGATAGTTTTATAACTCTTCGGCAGACGTTTCAAAGGACAGGCTACGGTGTGTTACGGGAAAACAGGAACTGCAGGACAGTCGGTGTTGAAATTCTATCTGCCTAAAT
The DNA here is from genome assembly GCF_003343035.1 of Apteryx rowi. Lineage (NCBI taxonomy): Eukaryota > Metazoa > Chordata > Aves > Apterygiformes > Apterygidae > Apteryx > Apteryx rowi. The sequence continues at coordinate 618,148 of NW_020450588.1, forward strand.
AGCTGGTAGTCCAAATCCATTAATATTTGCTTATTTAAGTTGCTTTTAATGTCGGATTTTAATGAGTTGGAGGTTGTCTCTGAAAATCCAGTGGCACCAGTCAGAGTCTAGGTGTCTGGCTCTCAAATACGGATTTCTCACATTTCATAGGCATGAGGTCTGTCCTGGAGCACTCAGCATTTGCTAGATTATAGCATGTTTTAGTTCAATTCATATTGATGTAGGTAAACAGTGAGTTTCTTGATTTGGGTGGAGCCCTAGGGTTAAGCCTTGAAGGGGGAGGAATCCTCCAAGAAGCTGGGTATAAGAAAACGTGACCTTGGCTATTCTCATACCAATCCATTTATATACTTGATGTGATTCTTGCTAGCGATGTAATTATTTTGGCTGCAAAATGGGCCTGTTGGGGAATTTGTTTCTGTTTGTTTCTATGGCATTTGCTCGTTGACAATCCAAATACTTTTGCTTTGCCTTTTCAGTCCTAGCTTCCAAACATATACCAAACTCCTCAAAACCCCCAAGTGCCCTGGTGGTGTGGCACAGTTGGAATGGGATGCCCCTAATGAGGCTGGGGAAGCTGATCTATTACCTTGACAAAATTAAGCAGAAAAAGACAGTGTTACTACTTTTGAGATAACCCTAAGTGTAGCAAATATATGTCCATAAGTAAAATGCAGGAGATGCAATGAAAAGGGATAAGTCGCTGCTCCCCGCACCCAATCTTCAGGTTAAATTCTCAACATGCTACTGTAATGCAGATAATAAATATGTGAACTGTGACGGTCAAAGATGTAAAGAAAGAAGCTCTTGCTGCCTCTTTTGAACTCTGGCMACATAGTTATTCAGTAACTGTACCCATCAGGTTGGTTTCAGGTAACTTTTCAGTGTGCCATTTAAAAAGCAGGAAAATGTAATGTTTATGTAGCATGGTATCTTTGAGAGCTGTATTTTAAATTGAAATTCTTTTCAGATGTCCGGAATACCAGTTTACAAGAGGAACAGCAGAGAGGTCTAACTACAAGAACTGATGGACCRTTACATCTTCCAAAAATGAGCCAATTCACACTTTTCTTCTGGAAACGAAAATGTCTTGAAGGTGAGTAGATTTTGTTTGTCTGTGACAAATGAGCTTTTCAATGTCTTGGGCCTTGACCATAAGTCTTCCCAAAGACTGGTCTGCCCTCATTTCGGCTCAGTGTGCACCTGCCTTTCTGGGATGGCTCAGCCCATAGAAAAATGCCTATGAATCTGTGCATTTTGTCAGTGGAGGAAATATCTAGCAAGTAGGTATGTTTTCCACCATGTCAGTTAATTATGTTTAATTTGGAAGTGTTTGAGAAATCTTGAGTACTTGGACAAAGAGGTGATTTATTTGGATTTTTTTTTAGTGTTTTCTTTAAAGTTTGTAAGATAAACTTTTGTTTAGTTTGGTGAATATATCTAACTAAGTAAGCCATTTTGAAGTTCTCTTCCAGCAGYATCTCAAGCAGTATTATCACTGCTCAGAGAAGCTGAGGAAGAGTGCTTGCTGTCAGAGACGATAAATCAGTTTCCCCAAAGTACAGAACATGCTTGAGTGAAATCTAATCAAAATAATGTTTTGTAGAGTTTGTGTTATCTTTTATGTTATTTTTGTACTCAGCCCCTTAGGGCTGTAGATGGTGACCGCACACTATTCTTTTATAAAATCCTTTAATAACAGAAATGAAAATGGGAAATGTCATGTAAGTTCTGCTCCCAATATTGAAATAGAAGTAAAGGATTTTTGACACAAACAATTAAGATTTAAAACATCTTATTTTAGACTTTACTGGTACTTTAATAAGTAACATATAAAAGAATGCTGTAAGCCTAAGTTTGCCTGATTAGTTACATTAATTCTGATTTTAATTAGGCTCCTTCCTCCTTTATAATACTCTTGGCTGGTAAATTTGCTTTTCCATTAGTTAATTTACCGATATATATATTTAATATAAACACTATAGTGCCTGTTAATTCAAAGCTAATAGTGGAGTGTAAATTGTGARAAATGTGTCTGGGTGATTACCAAGTGTCATTCTGTCTGCACAGAAATGATTTCAGTGTCCTGTGCTGGAGCCACAGGCCTCTGGTGCACAAATACTTTTCAGCATGAGAAGCAGGCCTGGTAGAAACTTTACGTACACCAAATTCAGTTTTCCTGTGTTTTTGCAGACTTGAAGCTCCATATCTCATTATCCTTGAGAGTTTTTTAAGTCTTTGTATACATGGTAGCACTGGTGAGCATCTCTCACAAGTGTAATACTCGACAGAGGTAGGAGAGGATGCAGTATCGGGGGGGGCATTGCTAGTCAAGAAAGAAAAGAGTCGTCGTAGCTGGTGAGGGGAATAGTTTGCATCATCTACATTATTTGGTCTCTGCTGTTATCTGTATGGGTCTGAATAAAGGGATGGAAAACTGAACCCCCAAACCCAAAAGTGTTGCTCAGTTCTGAAAAGCTTCTCTTGTATCAACTAATTGCCTATATTTTGTAAGAGCCCTCTTTGTATTCAGCCAGATGAATCGTGGGATGTTTTGGGAACGTGTTTGGGTAACTTCATTTATATATTAGACCCTTGGGACTTGTGTATGAAAAGTTGTCCTGAATGAAAGTGAGTTGCAGTATTGGGCCCATGTTTGACTTTCACTAATTGTGTGTTGCAATGGGCATTCCTCCCAGCTACGTGTGGGGAAAAGGTAATTCTTAAATGCTCAAAAGTACAAACCAAGGACAACTGAGTATCTTTTTTGCCAGCTGTGACAACCGGATTGTGTGTTTCTGTTATATATAGTTAGATTCTGAGGACTCCTGGAAGACTTTAAATAGGTAATTGCTATTAATGTTTCAAACTTTCTACTTGAAAATATGAACAGTWATCTAATGTTACAGAAAAGTTGTATGTGTTTTAAGGTCTATATATAAGTTGAGTGTCTCCCATGTGTAATTCACACTTTTTGCTGTACTGTGTTTACAGTCAAMGCATTCAAAACACACTTGAAGTGAAACTTGTCATGCCCTAGTTTCTTTCCACGTTATGCATTTTTTGTGTGTAAAGAGGTTGTGAATGGTTCCATATATGTATRATGATTTTCAGTTATTTTGAGGGAAAGGGTCTTTTAAAAAATCAGTCTATGAATTCTGTGCCAGTTACTATCTGTATATTAATCTCCAATATTAAAAAGTTCTTCTTGTGACATTTGAGTGATTGCAAAAGTCAATAGTTACAGCAGGTGCTGTTGATATCTGTATGTTTCGAAGGTAGAGATGCCATCTGTGAATCCTTTTGCCAGAAAAGCTGGGAATTAGGGAATCTCACTTGGAAATATTTATTCGTGTGTAGTCTGTCCTTTCCTATTGATATGGGTCAATAGAAATAGCAGTTCTTCCTTCTACTCTGTCCTCTTTCTTCTGCTTTCTCACCTTTTCCTGTGAAAATCGCAAATTTCATCTGCGGAGAAAGATTGCGCGACAGAGTAAAGACAGACTGAACGTGAAAGGAGGATATTTTTCCTGCTATAAGGCTTTTTTATTCTCAATGGTCAGGAAGAGCTGAGCTCCCACTGCTTTCCCAAGCTCTGCTGTCACCTGATCAGGCACTGGTCAGCAAGCCTGGATGGAGGGATCCTCCTCTGTATGAGTCGTTAGGTAAATACCGGAGAGTGTTGGTGTTCCTGAGACTGTCTGCCTCAAGTACTTGCTCCTGTTGACTTACTGAGTTCATTCCTGCTGTCAAAACCCCAGCTATTTCTCCGCACAGGATCTTCCCACTGTTTGCAGTGGTAGAGAGAGACCTCCGCTGGAGCTAGTAGCTGTTCCGACCTTGTTAGAGCATATTTTCAACAGTCACTGGAAAATACTTGGAGGTGGAATACCTGGAAAATACCTGGGGAGGAATAACCCCATGCACCAGTACAGGTTGGGGGCTGACCTGCTGGAGAGCAGCTCTGCAGAGAAGGACCTGGGAGTGCTGGTGGACGCCAAGTTAAGCATGAGGCAGCAATGTGCCCTTGTGGCCAAGAAGGCCAATGGTATCCTGGG